>NC_080546.1:72667050-72967050 GCF_028640845.1 Ahaetulla prasina | reverse complement strand
ACATTATCCAGCAAGGCAAGGAAAGAGAAATATATATATAGTATATAATGACAAAATGTGTGAGTATACATATATATATATATATATATATATATATATATATATATATATATATATATATATATATATATTTGTTTTCTGAGGTTTTCGGTGTTTGTATGTAGGTCTTTGGTTATTCGGTTTTCTTCATGTAAAATTGGAAGTGTCTTGGCGGCGTTTGACGAAGTCTCATTCGTCATCTTCAGGCTTCAGCTTCATGCTTCTGGGAGCAATGTGTGATTGCAGCTGTTTCTTCCTTTTTAACTGCTAGTGGGGGTTTGAACTGATTGGGTGGGAGCTTGGCTTTGCTCTGATTGGATGGGGTTTTTTTGTGCTCTGATTGGCTGGGGGTGTGTCCTGTGTTGGTGGGGGCTTGGTTGTGCTCAGATTAGTCTGAGTTGCAGGGGGATTTGAGCTGGTGAGCTGCATTGCTGTTGTTTTTTTATGCAGGAGAAAACCCGAATAACCAAAGACACACACACACACACACATACACACACACACACACACACACACATATATATAGCCTTTTTATTTATAATATAAATATAATATAATATAATATAAAAATTAATTTTATGTGTGTATATACATTCCTTTCTATTTTCTTTGCTTTTTTGTTGCTGTTGTTTATGATACTTGATTAATTTTAAAAATTAGATTTGTGATACCTTAAAATTATTGGGAAATATGATATGCCAGAAATATACTTAGGGCTCTTGCCTGAGATTTTTATAAAGTCTTAAATTCTTAAAACCTTCCTTTTAAAAAGATCTCTGGAGATTTTTATGCTTATTGTGAAAAGGAATATTAATTGTTATTCATTAATGTGTTTTATTGTTGTATTTTGATATTACTTTACTGAGATTCTCTATAGACTATTCAGAGTTATTAAATTGGAGTAAGTGAAATAATAGAATAGAATAGAATAGAATAGAATTTTTTTATTGGCCAAGTGTGATTGGACACACAAGGAATTTGTTTTGGTGCATATGCTCTCAGTGTACATAAAAGAAAAGATACGTTCATCAAGGTACAACATTTACAACACAATTGATGATCAATATATCAATATAAATCATAAGGATTGCCAGCAACAAGTTATAGTCATACAGTCATAAGTGGAAAGAGATTGGTGATGGGAACTATGAAACGATTAATAGTAGTGCAGATTCAGTAAATAGTCTGACAGTGTTGAGGGAATTATTTGTTTAGCAGAGTGATGGCCTTCGGGAAAAAACTGTTCTTGTGTCTAGTTGTTCTGGTGTGCAGTGCTCTATAGCGTCGTTTTGAGGGTAGGAGTTGAAACAGTTTATGTCCAGGATGCGAGGGATCTGCAAATATTTTCACGGCCCTCTTCTTGATTCGTGCAGTATACAGGTCCTCAATGGAAGGCATTGTAAGTAAGTAAGTAAGTAAATACTAACAGATTTATTCAGCCATAAGTATAATGTACTGAGGTCAATTTTATATGTATAGGGTTGGCATATCACAATATACATTTAGGAAATTTATGAGTTTACGTACTTTATGTTATTTTATGTACTTTAAAGCAGGGGTCTCCAACCTTGGTCCCTTTAAGACTTGTAGACTTCAACTCCCAGAGTTCCTCAGCCAGCTTTGCTGGCTGAGGGACTCTGGGAGCTGAAGTCCACAAGTCTTAAAGGGACCAAGGTTGGAGACCCCTGCTTTAAAATGAATTACAAATCAAAATGTTATCCATAAGTCTCTAGTACAAATAATACAGTGATATAGCAATCAGAGAGAACATTAATTAACAATAATACCCCTGACAGTTAGAACAATTAATAAGTGGAACGACTTGTCTGCAGAAGTTGTGAATGCTCCAACACTGGAAATTTTTAAGAAAATGTTAGATAACCATCTGTCTGAGATGGTGTAGGGTTTCCTGCCTGGGCAGGGGGTTGGACTAGAAGGCCTCCAAGGTCCCTTCCAACTCTGTTGTTGTTGTTGTTGTTGTTAATAATAATAATAATAATAATAATAATAATAATAATAATAATAATAATAATAATAATAATAATAATAATATTTTAATTTGTATACCGCCCTTCTCCCGAAGGACTCAGGGCGGTGAACAGCCAAATAAAAACAACAATCAGATATACACAATACAGATAAAACAGTAGCTAAAAAACTTATTCAAATTTGGCCCAAATTTAAAATACATTTAAAATCCTAAAAAACTAATTAAAAATTAAAAAACCCATAAAAACATCTAAAAATTCTATGCCAGTCCTGCGCGGAAAAATAGGTACGTCTTAAGCTCACGGCGAAAGGTCTGAAGGTCAGGAAGTTGTCGAAGTCCAGGGGGAAGTTCGTTCCATAGGGTAGGAGCCCCCACAGAGAAGGCCTTTCCCCTGGGGGCTGCCAGCCGACATTGCTTGGCTGACGGCACCCTAAGGAGTCCCTCTCTGTGAGAGCGCACGGGTGGGTGGGAGGCAAACGGTGCCAGTAGGCGGTCCCATAAGTAACCCGGTCCTAATCCTGTTGTTGTTATTATTATTATATTTAATATTAAATGTAGAGTAACAATACCAATTTTCAGATTTATTCTAGAGATAGGGTAGAAGTATTTGTTGAATTAAAAATGGCTTTAATTTTTTTAAAATGGTAATTTTCGTATACTGTATTCATACAAAATTGACAGTCCTATCAAGTAGCATATTCTGTTTCTCTCATAATAGCTTTAAAAGGATGATTAATTCAGTTTGACTATGATTCAGAGGCTGTTGTTATTATGTTTTTTTTAAAAATGAAAATTATTTATAAGTGGTATTCTTTTTTTCTTACACTTCCTGAATTTCTTGTCATCTAATATAAAACTTCAATTTAGCCAGCTGAGCCATTCAGTGCAGAGATAATTGGTTGCTTTGCAAAATAAATTTGCGCTCGGTTTTAGAAAATGGGCTTAATTCCTCTTATTTAGTTTTGCAGGTAGCAGATTTCAGAACAGGTGGGAATAGTTAAAAACCACTTGCTTTTTGTGATGCTGGAAGGCCTGCAAAAATGGGCATTCTGTGAAAGATATTTACTAAAAGTCTCTATCTCTAGAAAGCAATTTTTGGGGAAGGTGGAATATCAAAATTTTGCCCTGATTTTATACAATGTACTTATTGTTTCACATTCTCACCCTGAAAGTTTCAAATAGGAATATAGAATACTGCAATATACAATGCAAGCTTACATGGTGTCGTGTCCCACTCCTCCGCTGACGGCCGGGTCAGGGAAATCCGAATCAGGCTTGCCTCTGCAGCTCTGCCCAAAGATCTAGCAAAGTTCTCAGAGCAGGCAGGAGACCAGAAAGTGACTTCAGCAAGATAAGTTCGACTTTTGCCTGACTCAGAGACTGCCAGAAAGCAGATCCTTTATATAGGCCATGGGGTGTGGCTCCATGACTCAGCACTCATTAAGGCCTGCCCCTCCCTTCCTTCTGTTGCCTCCACTTATCCAGTCTTCTAATGCGAGGGTCACTCCAATCAGCAGCTGTTGGAAATAAACTTTCCTCAGGCTCACATGCTGTGGAGGAGGGGGAGGGGTCTAGCTGCTCCGTTTGCCTGGGCATGGAGCCAGGGCTGGGGCCGGGGGATGCTCCCTCCTCTGCAGCCTGCTTGGGCATGGAGCAAGGGCTGGGACCGGGAGGTGCCCCCTCCTCTTCAGCTTGTCTGGGCATGGAGCCAGGACTGGGGCCGGGAGGCATACATTCCTCCGTGTTCGGGAGCAGATAAGAAGGCCCCGGCTGCTGTGAGAGCGAGCAAGACACAACACATGGGCATCTTGCCTAGTACTTTTTCTCTAACTGGTAATAGCTCTTCAGAATATTATTTAAGCCATTTTTGTTCTCTTTTATTGGGAATGTCAAGGACTGACCTTGAATCCTTTGAACTACATTTCATCTCTCTTTTTTACAAACAGATACAAGTAGAGTCAGAAAAAAAGGAGAATACTGTATTCAAAAGAGAAAGTCCATCAAGCAATGGAATAGAAGTTGCCTTCAGAGGTTGTGGGAGCTTCATCACAGGAAGCTTTCAAGAAGAAACTGGACTGCCACCTTTCAAAAATGGTGGAGGGTCTGCTTGGGTGGGGTGAGGAGGAGTTGGTCTAGATGATCTACAAGATCCCTTCCAATTCTCTTATCTGTAAACTGCATTTGCGGCAAGTGCTGCACTGAGGATGCTTTTTAACGAAAGGAATAGAAGAATGTCAAAGACATATTTCTGATTAAATGTGAGATTCTTGCTCTTAATTTTAGTTAATAGAAAAATCAAGGAATATGTTACGCAAAAATGTTTTGGAGCTTTTTCAAATCAGGAAATCTAGATAGCTAGGAAGGCTGCAGGATGGCAAACTCATCTGCAGTAGAAAACCACAGCAATTTCCTTTGTCTCACCAGGGAACTTATCAGTGGAGTTTGTTTCTGTAAGGCACTTTGATTTCAAATGTGCTTTAAATTTATCCCTTTCATTATTAAAAATGGAAAATGTTGTATATTAATATGCCCTTTTTCTCCAGAGTGTTTTTCAGATCTAGTAATGCTACAATGTTAATAGGATTGAAAGTATCATTTAACTAGTCAATGTAATTGATTTCAATATATTGATTAACTTTGCTAAGATCCATTTATTTGTTTGCGTTTATGCGGATAATAGGAAAATTGAATAATTCATGCACTATCTTTTATTTTCCTCTATGGAAAAAGATGCAATTGCTTGGGCATAAGAGAAAAGGATTACCAAAGCAAGGAAAACTTCATCTACCAAATCTGCAGTTAAACCAACCCGGTAGATTTATGATGGAGTCACTCTACAGAGCAGATGCCCATATCCCACTAAACGTAGCTTAGCAGCAAATTAGTCTAAGGAAACTCACAACTTCTGCCTCTGAATAAATACTGCTCCCAAGTTTATCATGCTATTTGACTACAGGAATTTAACCAGAGAATAAAGCTATACTTCATTTTTCATTATTAACCTTCCTTTATTCATTATTTTATTTTATTATTTATTAATTCATTATTTAGTACAGTGGTCACCAACTGGTGGTCCATGGACCACTAGTGGTCGGTGAGAAAATGTTGATGGTCCGCAGAAAAATTATTTGAATTTTTATATTGCACTAAATACTATTTATCTTTTTAAAAAATTCATATTAGTGGTCTGTGGGATTTAAAATTATGAATTTAGTCCCTGAGGTCCGAAAGGTTGGTGACCCCTGATTTAGTAAGCTTATTAATTCATTATTTAATAAGTTTATAGTTTATTTTTATGCATTTGTAAATTATTTTAATTTATAAATTAATTCATTATTTACTGTCTTCATCGTTCACTATTTTATTTTTATAAGACTGGTATGTGCGTTTGAAGCACAGCTAGCATTATCATGTAGTGTGATGTGTTAACAAACTTTGGAATTCAGCAATATTGGTTATTCTACTCGTAGAAGAAGGAACTATTCTTTTAGATTTCTAACCTTTTTTTTTTAGGGGAAGAACTGGATGGATATCTAAGTACTGTGATTATGTCCAGTGGGCAATGCATACTACTGCATTGTAGTATGTGTCAGTGTATGAGAAGGATGGCCATGCAAGTTCTTTCTATTTATTTAAATGTAGCACTCCTGGCTATTTATAAGTTAAAGAAAGACAGCATATTTTTTATTTTATTTATTTATTTATTTATTTATTGCATTTATATCCCTCCCTTCTCCGAAGACTCAGGGCGGCTTACACTATGTCAAGCAATAGTCTTCATCCATTTGTATATTATATACAAAGTCAACTTATTGCCCCAACAATCTGGGTCCTCATTTTACCTACCTTATAAAGGATGGAAGGCTAAGTCAACCTTGGGCCTGGTGGGACTTGAACCTGCAGTAATTGCAAGCAGCTGCTGTTAATAACAGACTGTCTTACCAGCCTGAGCCACCAGAGGCCTTTAATGAAATACTGTCACCATTCTGAAATCTATATCTTTCTTTTTTATGCAGATTTTTAAAATTTGTTTTATTCCTGCAGTTCCAAGATGATTTACCAACATTGGTCATGCTCTAGGTTTTTCCAGTATGGATGCTAATCCCATGCCTTTTTAAGGTTTATTTCAAAGCAAAATCATGTCGTGTTTCATCAGATTTTATATTGCAATGTGTGGTCCAGTTTCATATGCATTGAGATTACATAAACCAATATAATGAAACTATAGAGAATTTAGTTTAACATTGAGGGGAGAGGAGGAGAAGTTTTAAAGTTTTTAACCTAAATTAATCCGTGTACCAATCTGGATCAACGATAGATGTTTGGAAGAAAAGAATCTGATATAAGTCATTCTTGTACTCTTTCACAATTAATTGCTTCCAAGTTTCTTCAGGGATCTGATCTGCTAAATCAGTAACATTCCATTCAATATTTTTGTGTCCAAATGGATAATGCATTTCAGTTTTTATGTTTTTACAATTTTAATTAGCATGTTATCTGCAGTTTTTAAACCCTCATATTTCTTGTTCTTGAAGTCCGATCACCAGACTAGAATAAATGGTCAGACTAGCAGTGGGAACAATAACATAGCAAGAAAATAACATTGGTGATGGTGGTAGGAAAGATTTTCAATATCTCTTTTAGGGGATTGTTTGTTTGGAGTCTTTGGATGTAGAATCTTTGGATATGGAAGTCAGTAAACACAACCTTTGGCTGAATTGAATATTGAGTGTTACTGTTTTCATGTGAAAGGAATTATTAATACATTGTAGATTCCATTAGCTTGTTTAAATTGTGACTATCAATAAAGCTGTGAAGAACAAGCTGTCAGATAGAAAAAAACAAGAAAAGCATCTGGAGAAAGTGGATATCATATCACTGATAAATTCTACACTCCAGAACTCTGTATGTAGCCAAATTCTTCAGTTTAGAGGAGAATTGACTACCCCACAGTAAAGTTGTGACTAAGGAGAAATATTTACTACAATGCACTCTGTAAGGTTATATGTTAGCAGAGGGAAAGCAAATATATAAACTTTTTACAAGGTCCTTAAATGACAGAAGTGCAGCTTTCTATCACTGACCTCCCTGATCTTGGCTTTATTGCCCAGAGGACTTACATCAGCAGAAATTTATTTTCTTTTTCTTCTGTTTGTTTTACCTGACATCTATAGAGTTTAGTGTACATTCAGGCATGGAATCATACAGAAGTTATTAAATTCAGAGAGTGTCGGCAATAGAAGTACTTCCACATTATTTACAACAATAAATCCAAATGGGGAGAATCACCTAAGGTTAAAATTAACTTTAAACTAAGCTTTAAATTTAACTTTAATTTAAATTAAAATTAAGAGTACCTTCTCTGTAGTAATTCAAAACCAGAAATTTCATGAGCATCTGTGTCTTTGTTTCAATTAAAACAACATTACTGAAATGATGCACTAGGAGTTGGAAATAAACACCACTAAATATTTGCAGGACTGTGTTGTACAATTATTTATCTAATCTGAATTCTAATAATACTTCAGTCCTATTTACGAAAACATAACATTTCTATTTTAAGTTCAATGTCTACAAAGAAATGTTTTCTATGAAGGAAAGTATTGCATTAGATTCAGTTGAATCAAAACAAGACTGTGCACAATAGATTGGACCCAAGTTTCAACATTAATTATAAAGTTGACAGTTTTCACACCTCATCCCCATTCTTCCCATATTAACACAGATCTTTTCTTTTTTGTTTTATGCTCTCATCATTGCTCTGATGCTACAATAATCAAATAAACAGAGAATAGGTTGCTCTTTGATTCATCTAATCCTGCACTCAGAAAGTGTCAATGGCCTACACAGCTGATGGGCCGGAAAATCAGAAAATGTGATCAGAAAATGTGGATTTGCCCTGAATGAAGACGAAGAAACCAGATAGCAAGTTATCAATAGAGTGCTTAGTGGCAATTCATCAGTTGGGCTTTCTTCTATAAGGATAGTTTCCTGCTGTTATCATTTGTTGGTGCAACAGAAAGTTATCATCTTAACTGTTTCTGAGGTGAACGAATATTTTAATTCTTAAAATTAAATGTGTGAGTTGTTTTTCATTTTTATTTTTCTTAAACTTGAAAGCAAACCTTTTAATATTCAGGCTCACTATGATGACTCACCTGATAAGATTATAATGTCCTTTTTCTCCAAAAGGGACTCTTATTGCATTTTATCTCATCACATCTTCTAACAATAACTTCCTGATTGAGAAATCTTATAATCATCTATAATGCATTCTATTCAGCTGTTATCCCAAGTAAATCTTGAGAAAGTCTTGATACCGTAATAAGAAAATATCAAGGCTTATATCTGTGGCTAGTTTTTTAACTCTTTGTTTTCCTGTTTTTTTTTTAATAGTGGAAGATTATTGATAGATGAGTATTAATATGGAACTGTCTTAAGGAAAATTAGAGTCATTCTTGATTGACCTTAATCAAAATCAATTACATCATGAAACTACATTTTTAGTAAAAGGTGGTTAAGTTGTATCATCTAACTTCTCATATACTTTAATATTTCAAATAATTAAAAGGCATTTAGGTTATGTTCTGACTGCTAGAGTTTTTCTTTTCTTTTTTAATAATAATTTTAATTGGTTTAAAAATACAGAGATAAAAATGAATATAAACTAAGAAAAAATAACACATAAAAATGAAAGATAAAAAGAAAAAAAGGGGGGGGGAGAGAAAAATATACATAAAAAAGAAAAAAATAGAAAAAAACATATCCAAAACAGCCTAAAAATATCACAGTGAATCTGGCTGCTTAATCTATTTAAAATCATGATCCCAGTGACCGACTCAGTTTCGCATCATTATCCTGGGACACGTACATTTGCCTTCATTTAAAATCTTTCCAAAATCAATATTCCAATCATTCTTTTGCTGCTTGTTTTCAAATGAAGTGGGTTTTTTTTAGTTTTAAAATCATATAAAACTTTTTTCACTATGGGCTGAAGAAAAACCATCCAGTGTAATAAAACCTGTCCTTCTGACTGCCATTAATATACAGCAATAGCAATAGCACTTAGACTTATATACCGCTTCACAATGCTTTACATCACTCTCTTTACAGAGTTAGCATATTGCCCCCAACAATCTGGGTCCTCATTTACCAACCTTGGAAGGATGGAAGGCTAACCCCTGTGCCACCCCAGCTGATAAAAAGCAATTTACAAGCAATTTCCAGTAAAGCAATTAATAAAGGAATAAAGGAAGTGGACACCCACCCCAGTGTCCTTAGGAGGCTCTATACCAGGGGTGTCCAAACTTGGCCCTTTGAAGAATGGTGGACTTCAACTCCCAGAATTCCCCAGCCAGCATGAGCTATAAACATGAGCAAGTTGCTTGCTGGGGAATTCTGGGAGTTGAAGTCCACCACTCTTCAAGGGCCCCTGCTCTATACCATGGCTTAGCTAAAC
Source organism: Ahaetulla prasina (assembly GCF_028640845.1). Lineage (NCBI taxonomy): Eukaryota > Metazoa > Chordata > Lepidosauria > Squamata > Colubridae > Ahaetulla > Ahaetulla prasina. The sequence continues at coordinate 72,957,562 of NC_080546.1, read as the reverse complement.
TGACATATCCGGAGCTCTGAAACCTGGATGAGGTTGTTAAACATTTGGTCTGGTCCTGGAGAGCATCTGTATGGAATCCTATGGGCCATCACACATTGTCTATTTCATCCAGAGATAATTTCAAGGAGCAAATCATTCACTGGCTCCTTTTTCTGGTCTGGTCTTTTCTTCACCATTGCTTTCCCAGAAATGCCAGATTGCCATGAATTTTTTTTCCATACAAGGAACATTTCTGTGTAGAGCTGATACTTCCTGTGCCAAGCTATTACTAAATACATGGACATTAAAAAGAAAGCAATAACCCTTCAGAATCTCGACACAAATAGTGTCATTAATGAGTTTTTCAAGTAAACATATTGTGGTTTTGTTTTTTTCAAAAAGTGATATAAACTTGGTAATAATTCTTTGTGCACATTTGTCTTTGCTTATCTAATGAAAGCCCTCTTTGAAGCATAAACAGCCAGCTTTTATGTCCTGCTGCACCATGTGATTCCATTGCTATTTTAATGACAATTCTCAACATCGATGTGATATCAGACGAAACAGCAATAAAAATAAAATTAAAAACTACATTTTAGCAGTATTATCATTTGTGTGTGGGGGGATATTTTTGATTTGGTTTTGAATGCTTGGCTGCTGCATTTTTCTTCGTAAGGAGATAACTTCTCAGTAAATTGTTCTATCAATCAGTATTATAAAACATAATAAAATTTCAGACCCTTTGACTATTCTGCTTCTTGTAAAAGTGCCATTTCTCTGCAAGATATTCTGCTTAGTGACACTTCAACGTACAGTAGAAACAAAATGAAAGCTTTATTTTTCAAATTGAAAATCTATTAAAGGTAAAGGTTCCCCTCACACATGTGTGTTAGTCATTCCCGACTCTAGGGGGCGGTGCTTATTTATTTATTTATTTATTTATTTTGTCACAACAATATATATAAGCATAAGCATGAAAATAACTATATAATATATAAGCATATATATGAGCAAATGTATGTAATAACTATATTAATTGGATCATCTCCATTTCAAAGCTGAAGAACCAGCACTGTCCGAAGACATCTCTGTGCTCCCCCGACTTTTGGCATGCAATGGCAAAAAGGTTAGCCATCACTGGTGTACAGTTTCCTGCCTGGGCAGGGGGTTGGACTAGAAGGCCTCCAAGGTCCCTTCCAACTCTGTTGTTATTATTATTATTATCATGTGACCTGCATGACTAAACGCCAAAGGCGCACAGAATGCTGTTACCTTCCCACCAAAGGTGTTCCCTACTTTTCTATTTGCATTTTTTTATGTGCTTTCGAACTGCTAGGTTGGCAGAAGCTGGGACAAGTAATGGGAGATCACCCCATTATGCAGCACTAAGGATTTGACTGCCGAACTGCCAAACTGCCAACCTCAGCATCTTAGCCACTAAGCCACCATGTCCCTTGAAAATCTATTAGTTTACAGGAAATTATTCTCCCTCCCCCTCAAAAACATTGCAGGATAAAATTAATACGATAGAGGAGATATGAATCCCACATTTTAGAATTTGTCTGATTAATATTTAGTTTTTAAAACTGTTCTTCTCTTTGGTTGATTTCTTATACATACAACATTTATTTGCAGCTGTGGTTTGTTGTTTTAAGATATATAGAACTCTAAGAATGCTGAATGTAAAAGACTGGGTAATGTCTCACTTTTCAATAGACTGGCCTTGCAGACTATAATCCCTTGTATCTAACCATGACACATTTATCTCCTGGCTACAGTCATTTTCCTTTGTCCCCATGATGTTTTCATCTCGTTCCCAGCCCACAGGTGAAGAAACCTTAAGCTAAGTTATCCTTAGCTATCCATGTAAGCAGTATATTTCCTGTTATTTGGGAAGCAACCAAGGATGGCTTCAAGGTATGCAAACACTGTTAGGCTTTGTCACCTATGACTTTGAAGAGAGACAAGCTTGGTGTGTGATACTGTTGAGGAAAAAAGGAATAAAGGCAGGATATGGATTGGCAGTGGGGATTAAATAAATGCATGGTGGCACAGTTTCCTGCCAATTCAAAGATAGGTGAGAAGCACTTTATCTTAGTGGTAGGGAAAGGCCTTAATCTTTTACAGCATTAAAGACTCCAATGAAAGATTATTGAGTGTAGCATTCCCCATTAGCATTTGTGAACTGAGGGGTTTAGAAATCAGATCCCATTTAGCATAGGCCTTCACCTGTCCAATTAGGAATAACGCTATTCATAAATATTAGCTGGGTATATTGCAACTATAGCAATCCCAGTATCTGTCAGTCTGTTTTTAGTTACTCAAAAACAGAATTAAGGAAATGTTGCAGCTTTTCAACAGGCTGATTCATATAATGTGAGCAAACAGTTTGTCTGATTTTTTTGGTTTAGTGTATCATAAAAAAACCATTGTGGTTCAGTTTAATATGTTTAACATTATGATTAGTCATACTGTACAATATATCCATGCAATGTATTAGTTGACTTATATTCTGGAGATAATCAGGAGATTTCTTTGTCTCTTATGAAAGTGATGTTTGATGACTGGGGTTAAACACTAACCCAATTTTTAGAAGTTAAATTTGAGATTTTGGGGCAAAATGGATGAAAGACAGGACAAGATTCCAGAGGAAATTAAACAAGTTAAGGATAGGATAGAACTTTTAGAGAAAAAAGTCAGAAACTAGGAATTTTCTCTTAAAAAGCATGCTATACAATTTGGCTATGCTGGAACTCAGACTGAAGGATTTAGGATTATTCTGAAGCATCCTTCCAAAAATATATGGCAAGCTAACAATCAACTAATGTTCAGGCATTAGTGGATTTATTGATCTGGGAAGATTTATTTTTAGTCATTTATTTATTTATTTGTCACAACAGTATATATAAGCATAAGCATGAAATAACTATACGATATATAAGCATATATATAAGCATAAGCATGAAATAACTATACGAATTGGATACAATCAAAGGGGGCATTGGGACAGGAATGGTAGGCACACTGGTGCTCTTATTCATGCCCCTTACAGACCTCTTAGGAATGGGGTGAGGTCAATAGTAGATAATTTTTAGTTAAAGCTTTGGGGATTTTGGAAAGAGACTACAGAGTCAGGTAGTGCATTCCAGGCATTAACAACTCTGTTATTGAAGTCATATTTTCTGCAATCAAGATTGGAGCGGTTAACATTAAGCTTAAATCTATTGTGTGCTCGTGTATTGTTGCGATTGAAGCTGAAGTAGTCTTCAACAGGAAGGACATTGTAACAGATGAATGAATGGAGGGAGAAGTGGATAAAGTATTGCATAAATTCATGTTTTGCTGCAACAAACAACAAAAAATGCTTCGGGACATTTTTTGAGAAAAACAACAAATATATGTATGTATGTATGTATATCCAAATGGGAAGTGGTGTATGATGGGGGATTGGAATGAAATAGTTTCTGTTTCACAGTTTGACAGAATTTCAGATAAGGAAAGTAAACTTAACCAAAGCAAATTAGCAAAGTCTTGTTTTGATATGATGGACAATCTGTCCTTGGCAGAAACTTGGAGAGAGAGGTATGGAACTTCTAGGAGATAGACTTATTTGTCAGAATTTATATAAAAGAAAGATATTGGGATCACAGTGAAAGAAATGTCATCCACCGAAATGAGATTTACAGTGTATATAAAAACAACAACTGCCATCCAGAAATTTTCCAAACATTACCATATGGGCATTCACTTGAAAGTTCTAATCACTTTCATTTTTTTATTCAGATGAGGAACAGGAGGAAATGAGTTTTTTTTCATGTAAACACCACGTGCATCTTGTGCACAGGACTGGTTGCTTGTTTGTGTGTCTGTGAAAAGCATTAGTTAGAAAGCACTGTGTGTCCTAAAGTGTTTTCGGAATGTTCATGTAGACTAGACTAGACTAGACTAGACTAGACTAGACTAGACTAGAATAGAATAGAATAGAATAGAATAGAATAGAATAGAATAGAATAGAATTTTTTATTGGCCAAGTGTGATTGGACACACAAGGAATTTGTCTTGGTGCATATGCTCTCAGTGTACATATAAGAAAAGATACTTTCAGCAAGAATTCTAAGGTACAGCACTTAATAATCATCATAGGGCACAAATAATGTATTTGATGTATATTCTGTTAGTTCATGTTGTTAAAGCCTTTGTAATGCAGGAGAGACAACTAAAATATTCAATATAACCTGTATAGAGTTTAAAAGTCCAACACCTGCATTATTGTTTATTGTCAGATTTATGAATGAATAATAAACCATTTATTTATTATTTTGTTCAATTCTGACGTATTTGATGAACAGTTAGCGGATAGTCACACCAATTCATTCATTCATTAAAATTCCAATGCTTTTTCTTTTATTTACCTTTCATTATCAAAGTAAATAAAGTATTTGCTGAAAATCTCTATTCTTTAAAGGTGAGTGTGCTGTGTTTTTTTTTACCTTGTTCTCAGTTTGCTTGTGAATTTTTTTGTTGTTTATTCCATTTATTCCATTTATGTACATGTTATGAACATAGCAAGAAGTTCTATTGTTTTCAGGTACACCATTTTCTGCTATTCATCTGTCTACCTGACTGCCAATGTTCGTTGGCCTGAAAAATGGCATTCTGGGAATAGTTCCTTCATGGTATGTTCTCTCTGGATTTATTAAATTGCAGGAAACTAGAGAAGCTACAGACTACTTTAGAGTAGTAAACACTCATATGGATTCCTCAGTATTAAAAAAAAGGGTGCAAAAACTCATACACAATCATAAGAATTAGTAGGGAGAGAATGAAAAAAAAAATACTTCCCATTCTATTGGAATGAATAATTGGAGTATAAATGGTCTTTCCATTTATACCCCAATGGAGTATTGAGATACTCCAGATATATGAGATAAAAACAAGTGCTTGTTTTGACTTATCAAGTGAACCCCAAAAATTCTGACTTCAAACCAGATTCCACCATTCTGTCTTTGGCATGGAAGATACTGAAAAATGACAAAACCACAAAGGCAATATTGCAATAACAAGCCTAGTTCTTTGCGGCCACCTGGTTACTATGGTAACCCTGCTTTTCTAGAATTCTTCATTTTTGGATGTAGTTTTATTCTATTTTTCATTTCACCACATGCCATCTGATACATTTCAAATTATTTAATCCCAGAGAAGATCCTTGGGCAATGTGGTTTTATTCCCTTAACTAGCCTAATGTATTCTGTGTCCTATTCATATGTGACCCAAAAGCTTTCCAGATAAACAGCATCCTATAATAGAATGAAGACAGTTCAAAGAGAATGAAAGATGTGGGGGAAAAAGTGCAACTGTTTAGAATCTTTTTTTTTAATTTATTTACATTTATATCCCGCCCTTCTCCGAAGACTCAGGGCGGCTTACAGTGTATAAGGCAATAGTCTCATTCTATTTGTATATTTACAAAGTCAACTTATTGCCCCCCCAACAATCTGGGTCCTCATTTTACCTACCTTATAAAGGATGGAAGGCTGAGTCAACCTCGGGCCGGGCTTGAACCTGCAGTAATTGCAGGCTGCTGTGTTCTAATAACAGGCTTCTAACAGCCTGAGCTATCACGGCCCTTGAATCTTTTTCCCATGATGCATTTGCAGTTTAGTTATCCGTCGCTAATGCAAACATTTTACCTAATTGGGAAGGCATTTATTGCTATTAATTTTAAGACTGTTGCACCGGCTTTCTTAAATAACATGTTAACAATAGCCTGTAGAAGCAAGAAAGAACCCCCCATTAGTACGTTAGTCCATCACAATAATACCATTTCTATCACATTTTATTAGGTTATATCAAATCTAGAACAGAGTTTGAAGACAGAACCGTCATTTTTCAGTCTCCAAGAATTGACTGCTTGAACTTAAGGGCAAATGTATAGCATTTCAGTTCCTTTCTAATATTTACCTAGTACAAAACAAAACAAAACAACACAAAACACACAAGACAATACAACACAAACACTTCAACAGGAAAGATCAGGCCTTCCTTCTCTTCTCCCCCCCCCCTCCCCAGCAATTAGCCTGAAAACAGCAATACAAATCCAGTTCTATCTCAGGTATCCTTTAATTTTTTTAGTGATTTCTGACCCTATTAACTAAGAGCCAATTTGTTATTGTTATTAAGGGCCCAGGCTAGAAACCAGAAAACTAAGTGCAATAACCTGCTTTGAGACTGATGGCTTTGTATTATCATTCTCTTCTAGCTCTTAGAAGAATTCTAAAATGTTGCCCCCCTATCCGTCCCCCACAGAATATCCCTGCATGGGCTTGTCCACCTAAACACAAAGAGACTTGAAAGCAAATATACATACAAAAGTATTAAACTAGTGTCTGCAATCTGAAGATAGCATCAGAATTTGTCTGACAAATGTCAGGCACTGATATTTTTCTCAATTTATTAGTATGCTACTAATTTATATATTTCAAGATAGAAAAAAAGAATGCTTTTAGTTTATAGAGATTTAAAAAAAAAAAATGTTAGATATGCCTGAAAGATATGCCCTCCCATTGTTCTTCTTCAGGCAGTAATATACTATAACTGGATCTGGAATGACACAGCATATTCTCCTGTGCTAAAGATATTTTTTTTTTTTACTTTAGGGTTGATAAAAGTTATTTTGTTCACAGAGAAAGGCCCACAAATATAGAAGAAACTATTTTCAGGGTTCTGACGGATGTCCTAACTAAATCGGCGAACTGTGGAAAGCAAAAACAATTTGATTACAGATATAGATTTTAGGGTTGCGACCCTCCCTCACAGGCTTGTTTGGGTTGTTTGTGTGGAATTTTGCTATGAGGCGGCCAGCCTGGATGTTCCTACTCTTTACCCAAGATGCCTCTGGTAAGGGGTAGCCCTTCCATTTGATTAAGTATTGGAGTTGTCTCCTGTGCCACCTCAAGTCAAGGATTCGCTGCACCTCATAATGGGTTTGGCCCCCTATGACCATGGGGTCTGGGGGCTCACTGCAATGGTGAAATTCAGCCGGCTCTATCTGGATCGCGCGATCCGGTAATGCCAGCAGCGGGAGATTCCGCCCACATGCCCAGATGTCATCATGTCCCATTTTTGACCCTCTGCGCATGTGCAGAAGGCTCTGTGCATGTGTGGAGGAGGTGCTCATTCTCACATCTGCGAACCGGTAGCAAAGATAAGTGAATACCACCCCTGGCTCACGGGGTAGTGGCCTCAGGGTCAATCTGGCCATGAGTTTTATGAGGCTACTATGGAATACTGTATCTTCCCTAGCAATTGGACTATTTTAATTGCACCATGACTGGGTTGATTATCTTTACTATGGGGAATGGTCCCATAAACTTTGACAACTATATTTATACAACTGCTCCCAGCTCCAAATTGTTTATTTATTAGGAGGTACCCACTCCAGAAAAACTTCATGTCTCTCATGTTAGGATGTTCTCCAGATCTCTGCTCCTCTTAAGAATAAGTATTTCAATCCCCCTCATTCACCTGGTGAGAACAAGCAGCATTTACTGCATAGCAACTATTTTCTCCCAGTACAAAAATTCTGTCATTTCCTAGTTTTGTTTCCTGTGACATAGTCAATAGCATTATTCAAAACAAGTTTGTAAGGTCTGTAAGGGGTGTGCATAAGAGCACAAACGTGCCTACCGTTCCTGTCCTATTGTTTCCTTTCATTATATCCAATTAATATAGTTATTACATACTCATACTTATATATATGCTTATATATTGTATAGTTATTTTATGCTTATACTGTGTGACAAAATAAATAAATAAAATAAAAGTTACCTTCATCTTCTTTGTTTAGCATGGATTTAATCAATACAGTTATATAACATGCATTCAGCAGTGACATGAAAACAATTATATTGATGCCACTCATCTAATTAGATGCTGTAAGCCAGGCAGTTTATAAAGGGAAATAAACTATTCAGGTATATGTGTTTGAGCTGAAGACAATATACTGAAGCTATCTTTTTAAAAAATTAGTCATTAATATGTTGTAGAAACATATTAATGACTTAAGTCATATTAATGACTTAAGTCTGTAAGATGATGATGAAATAAACTATTTTTATTCTAGAAAAACAGTAACAATAAATAACAATTTTATTTTGCAGAGAGATAGTTCAATTTTTCGAGGTTGGAGTGCTTGAGTTCATCTACCATTAATAATTTGGCCCTGATCTCATTGTAATTGGGACAGTGAAGAACCTAGGAGATAATGTTTTCCACTTGATCAACACAGCACAAGGATTGTTTATCAGGGGACTTACATAATCTCATTTTGAGATATATGGGCAGCATGGTCTTCAGGTGAAGGGAAGCTAAAGTCCTTCTCAATGAAACTCTGGTTATGTTAACCATATACTGGAAGAGACTTCTCTGTTTTTTATAATGTTTAATTATAAAGATGAAAATTTGGATGATTGTGGCATTTTTATTTCAATAGCCTTTCAATAGCAATAGCATTTAGACTTATATATCACTTTCACAGTGCTTTACAGCCTTCTCTAAGAGGTTTACAGAGTCAGCCTATTGCCCCCAACAATCTGGGTCCTCATTTTACTGACCTAGGAAGAATGGAAGGCTGAGTCAACCTTGAGGCAGTGAGACTCGAACTGCCAAACTGCTGGCTGCCAAACAGCCAGCAGTCAGCAGAAATAGCCTGCAGTACTACATTCTAACCACTGCACCACCACAGCTCTCAAAAAGCCAATTCTCTATTATTTTCTCTATTTCAAGATCTGTATTCTCCCCAAAGTGGCACGGAATACACTGCCACTTTTGGAAGAACATTTCCTATTTTGTCATTACTTGGGTAACAAAAGCTTAATCCATTGGTTTGGCAAATTGGAAATTGTCTTCTTTCAGAAGGGAAGCAAATCCCTGACTGGCTGTATTTTTGCCACTGGTAATATAAGGCAAGAGTAAAGCATTACTTAGCTAATTTAAATGAATTCAGATCTCCAAAATCAAATGAATTACATCCTGAAACTAGCATTGGGTGACTGGAGAAACACTCATTTTAAAGTTTGAGAATTTCTAGAAAATTGATAGATTTTCTCAGAAGATTGGTGGATAAGAAATGTCCCTATCTTCAAAAAAGGGAAAGAAAAAGGATTAAGAAAGCACAGATCTCCCAGTGGTAGTCTATGCTACTCAAGGTCTTCAAACATATAATTAACATATTTGTGAGTACTTTAATAGGACTGCAACAATTGATAAGTAACAGCATGGATCTGTCACAAGTCATGCCATGCTAACCTTATTTCTCTTTTTAACAGAGTTATTAGTTGAAGAATTTGGGGAAATGCCATAGAGATAGTATATGTTGGCCTCTACAAAGCATTAGATCATATCCTTTTTAATCAAAAATATATAACATCGGTTAGATAATGTAACTGTTAGGAATTCACAAGTGTTTGTGGAACACATCCACATGATTTTTACTCTGAGAAAACAGCGCATGAATTATTTTAACAAACAGGAAAATTTTTAAAGAAAAAACAGTTCTATTAAGTGTCCAAACTCCACAATAAGGATCATATAGTCTAATAATGGACCAAGATGTTACTGTCAAGATTAGTAGCCCTATTGTAGTCAACATCACTAATCCTCCATTTCTAGCAGCAATAAAAATTATACTTCCTGGACACTTTTTCCCATTTACTTTTTGTAGCAATAGTGTCCCTTCCTTATATAAAGTTCAACTTTCTTTTATTTGACAAATTATAGGAAAACTATAATTAAATTCAAGAAGAAACTATGAAGTAATGACAAATTAGGAAAGCTGCAATTAAACTCAAGAAGAAACTAAAGTAATGCCAGACCCTTTTGACCTTTTATTATGACAATGACATTTAGGAATATCTTGCATATTGGAAATGAAAACATTCAGTTTTTACAGGATATATTCACACATTTTAAATGTAAAATTCAATAAGATTTCAATTAAATCTCTTTTTTAAAAGTATTAGTAAACAGGGTGTTCTTAAAGTGGGGCTGGTCTCCAGATGATTCACCACCCCCTTATTCTGTGATATTCATTCATTCATTCATTCCCAATTTTCTTTACAGTCTGATATTCCATGATTTTCTGTCCAAATATCATCTAGTCTAACTAGCCAAGACAAGGTCAGCCAGATCCTTGCATTTTCTGACACAAAACATACGCATATGTTTCTCCTCCCCTGATCAAGAGTTGATTTGTTAAGTAGTATATAATATTACATCTGCAAAATATATGAAATATATAAAAACCTAACGAGGGATTCTAATAACATTGATTTTACTTATTCCCTTTGAAATAAACTGTTTTATGGTATATCATGACTAATTCTTCAAACTAATTTCAATAGGAATAATGACATCATCAAGAGCAGAGGTCTCCAACCTTGGCAACTTTAAGGCTTGTGGACTTCAACTGGCTGAGGAATTCTGGGAGTTGAAGTTCACAAGCCTTAAAGTTGCCAAGGTTGGAGACCCCTGGTTTAAAATGTGGATAGAAGATAAAATTCTGATTGACTTTGCTTGTTGGAAGCTCCTAGGAAAGGTCATAAATGGGGATCATGTGATCCCAGGACACTGCAACTATTGTAAATATATGCCAGTTGTTTTTTGATCACGTGAGTGCAGGGACACTACAAAGATTGTGTAGGAAGTTAGCAACCACCCCTCTCCTAGAAGAATGAAATATATTAGGAAATATTAAAAAGGCAACATGTTTTAAAGACAAAGCAGCTCCCACCTTCCTGCCTCCCCACCACCTTTGTCAATGGACCAGGGGTCTCCAACCTTGGCAACTTTAAGCCTGGTGGACTTCAACTCCCAGAATTCCTGGCTGGGGAATTATGGGAGTTGAAGTCCACCAGGCTTAGAATTGCCAAAGTTGGAGACCCCTGGTCTAGACCTCACCCATGATTTTATGATCAACAATGATGGTACCTCTAACAGATCCTTCAACTATTTAAAGTAAAAAATGAAATATTTTCAAAGAAATCATTATTAAAAAAAATAGAAATCTTAAAATTGCCAACATTATCACACCACATCTTGTAATATTTTGTTATCTCACTGCCTAAAAAGGGATCATCAGACCATTATATTATGTATAAACACATACAGAGAGAAAGAGAGAGACAGAGAAAAAGAGATGTTCTAAATATGAATATAGATAGTGTTTTCCAGTTTCACTTAGATCGCTCAAGGATAGGATATTTGCTAAATGGCCTTTGTGAAGTCATACTTTCCTTTCTAAAGAAATCAAAGACTGTCAGAAGCATTTTTTTTTCACTAAAAGATAAATACATCGCAATCATAAATGTCAATGGAGATTCTCAGTCATCCAGATAATGATTGTCCCAAAGGTGCTTTTTCAAAAGGCAACTAGACTTTTTTTGTTTGTCTTTTTCTTCAGACCAAAGAACTGAATAAGCTTCTTGAATGAGAAGTGAAATGCCTTCAAGGGAAAACAAAGAAAGTTCAGTTGTCTTTTAAAAAAGCACCTTTGGGAGATCACAGACATTGTTGCTCTCTAATATATTTTTCTTAATGAAGGATGTTACTGACAATGTTTTGTATTAGTTTTGGTTTTTAATTGGTTTTCATTAATTAGCCATAATAATAGCAATATCATTTAGGTTTATATACTGCCCACAGTGCTTTTCAGCATTCTCTGAACAATTTACAATATTGAATTTGCATATTGCCCCCAATAATCTAAGTCCTTATTTTACTGACCTCGGAAAACGTTGAGTTCTGATTGAACTCCATGATATACGCCGAGTTTGCTTGCAATAGTGCACTTTAACAATTGCACCACTAGGGCTCTTTACATTAATTAATTATGATATATTTGTGTTTTGAACTACTGGACTAGAAGAGCACATGTAGCTTAATGAAATGCAAGCTATAATCAATCTCCAAATTTATGCTGCCATCAGTTATTATATCATTTTTCAGATGGCTTCTTTCTTTCCATATTTAATCTCCCACTGTCTTTTTGGTGATCTCATTCAAAGTAACTTCTGTTCAAGGTATTAAAAATAAAGCCAATAATAACTGAGTGACATTTCCATGCTAAGCTTTATTATTTGCTTTTTGTGTGTGCTTTTTCTCCTTCCCTCTTATTTCACAGGATATATAAAGAAGAGCTACTGATTCACTAAGTTTAGCATAAAAATTGTAAGATTACATCCTGACCTGAGAAACTGGCTGAAATTCTTATTCATGTTTTGTTGTGTTACGTTTGTCTGGGATAAAGATACTTGAAGGCATCTTGCCAATTTGTGTACAATGCAGACTTTCTGAAATGGGCAGTGTGCTTTCTTATTTTGTTTGATGGCTTTGATTTTACTGAGTTTATTCTGGTATAATTCTCAACAAGGTTGTCCTCAACTTTACTCCATCTCTCAATGAATTCAGTTGGAAGGATTTTTCCCATTACTTCTGGGGATGGCATATAATTGCACTGTCAGCAGCGGTGGTTTTGAGATGAAAGGCTGAATAATATGGATTTGCCCACTGTTCCACCTCGTGACAACCATTTCACTTAGGAGAAAATAATGCAGACTTGAGGAAACATGTTTAAAGGAAAACTGCTGAAGGTTAATCAAGTCTCTCTGCAATTGGAAATCTGTTTGAATCAGATCCCCCCCCTTTCTCCCCTTTCCAAGTTAGCAAAAGAGTGATGTGATAGAGTGAATACATCACCAACCTTAGATATAATATCTCTCCTCCCTCCCCACCCTATATGTAATACAAACTTGACAGATAACAACTTTTATCACATAACAGTAATAATAGTTATTCTATTAGATGATATGATAAAGAAAGAGTTTGGAATAGTAGGTTAAGGCATAGAAAGCAGAAGGCCATTAGCTCTAGGGCTTTCTTAGTCATGAAAGCCAGCTGGCCACTCTCTTCAGCAAATCCCACTTCAAAGAGTTGTTGAATGGAAAAATGAAAGGTAGGTGTAAATAATAATAATAATAATAATAATAATAATAATAATAATAATAATAATAATAATAATAATAATAATAATAATAATAATACATCACGCAGTCCTAAATGCTTGGGAAGTGTTCCACTAGTGATTTGTGATACGAAATTCAGCATAGTTATCTCGTTTGCTGTGTATACTGTCATAATAATAATAATAATTCCTGATTCTGCCCCATCTAACAGGCAGTTAGGCCTCTTTCCTCCCTCCCATTCCTTATCCTGCCTTTCTGCCACTAAGCAAGCAGTTAGGATGCTGTGCTGGGCCTGGACAGCTATTCGGAGCAGTTCTTACAGTTATGGGATTATTATTTTTGGAGCAATAGTGGCTTAGCCGTCATGAACCAACCATCACTAATGATGAGAAGGAATCAACAAAATTCCACACAGGATCGTTCATCGCCCGGGTCAATAAGGACCCCATCAGATGCTATGAATCAGCAAAAATATTTGTACATTTTTGAAAGCAAATATGCAAAAATGGAAAACAGTTCTAGCAGCAAATGGGTTGAACATTGGTGAAGTCAACATCAGACGAGGAATCTTCCAGGGGGACTCACTTTCACCACTAGATTAGGTTAGATTAGATTTATTTGATTTCTATACCGCCCTTCTCCCGAAGGACTCAGGGCGGTTTACAGCCAACATAAAAACAATTTTATCAATAAAATTAAAAACAATTTTAAAAATCTGATTCAATTTGGCTAACCCCATTAAAACTAGTAATAAAACAATAATAAAACCCCAATTAAAAATCATCTCGCATTAGGCCAGACCTGCGCGGTAAAACAAAAAGGTCTTGAGCTCGCATCGGAAGGTCCGGAGGTCAGGGAGTAAGTGTAACCCCAGAGGCAGCTCATTCCAGAGGGCAGGTGCTCCCACAGAGAAGGCTCTCCCCCTGGGGGTCGCCAGCCGACATTGTTTGGCTGACGGCACCCTGAGGAGACCCTCTCTGTGGAAGCGCACAGATTGATGGGAGGCTATCGGTGGCAGCAGGCGGTCCCATAAGTAGCTCGGTCCTATGCCATGGAGTGCTTTAAAGGTGGTAACCAACACCTTGAACTGCACCCAGAAAACCACCGGCAACCAGTGCAGCTTGCGCAGGAGAGGTGTTATATGGGAACTTCGAGTAGCTCCCTCTATTACCCGCGCAGCCGCATTCTGGACCAGTTGGAGCCTCCGGGTGCCCTTCAAGGGGAGCCCCATGTAGAGAGCATTATAGTAGTCCAGGCGGGAAGTGACGAGGGCATGAGTGACCGTGCATAGGGAATCCCGGTCTATGAAGGGACACAACTGGCGTATCAGGCGGACCTGATAGAAAGCTCCCCTGGCGACGGCCGTCATGTGTTCTACTATTCAACATCGCATTAATTCTATTTAAAATAATCCTACAAAACACAAAACTGGGATACCAAATCTCAAGCCAACATGGCAAGATAAACCATCTACTATACATGGATGACTTAAAAATGTATGCAAAAAGCCCCACTGAACTTAAATCAATGATCAACTCAGTTCAACTGTTCAGCAGAGACATCAAAATGAACTTTGGACCTGAAAAATATGCTATATTATCCATGCAGCAAAGAAAATGGAAAAAATAGAAAGAATAGAACTGGAAAATGGAAACATAGTAAGCATTAGCAAAAAATGATGATTACAAATAATTAGGCATACTGGAAGCAGATAACATCTTGAATGGAAAAGTCAAAGAGTCAACACAAAAGGAATACATCAGGAGGCAAAATATTAAAATCAAAGCTGAATGCTAGAAACATAATTAAATAATTAATACATGGGCAGTCCCAGTGATACACTACTCAGCTGGAATCATCAACTGGACTTTAGCTGAACTGCAAAACTTGGACCAGAATATGCGCAAACTTTTGAATATGTACCACGCTTTACATCCACAAAATGACATCGACACTTGTACTTGCCAAGAAAAATAGGGGACATTGAAAATCCATCAAACTGTAGAAGAAAAATGAAGTTTGAATGATTATAAGAACCAAAGTACAGAAAAATTGCTGCAGGCTGTGAAAACAAAGAACATTATAAAAACAACAGAAACAAAGTCAGAATATAAGGAAAAACAGCTGGATGACAGATTAAATAGATGGAAAACCAAAGTTTTGCATGGACAGCACTTGAAAAACACTGAAGGAAAATGTGATGACAACTTTACATGGGCATGGCTTAAGATGGGAACCATCAAGAAAGAAACGGAAGGTTTAATACTTGCCTGCTCAAGAACAAGCATTACAAACTAATGCCATGAAAGCAAAGATACAAAAACCTACCGACAATCCAAACTGCCAATTTTGCAACAACAAAGTCGAAACTGTTTCTCATTTAATATGTGAATGCAGCAAAATCACACAAATTGATTACAAAGCTAGACATGACCGAGTTGCTAAATTAAATTACTAAAATTACTAAATTACCTGTATCCAAAAAGTCATGGGAACATAAAGTGGAAAAAGTTATACAAAATGAGAAGGTGAAGATCTTGTGGGCCTTTCGAATACAGACGGATCGTCACTTGGAACATAACATGCCAGATATCACAGTTGTCGAAAACCGAAACGTACAATTTATTGACATTGCGGTACCAGGAGATGCCAGAGTCAAAGAAAAAGAACTGGAAAAAATCATGAAATTTCACGACCTGGCCATCGAAACTACACGGCTATGAAACATGTAATGGTGATACCCATTGTCGTAGAGGCACTTGATACCATCTCCAAGAATTTTACAAAACACATCAAGAAATTGCAGCTTCCTGCAATAACACCAGCAGAACTGCAAAAAACTGCGCTACTCGGAATATCATATATTTTAAGAAGATACTTGGTTGATACCTAGGACACTGGCAGCAACCTGTATCAACCATTAGCACCAGTCAATGGTATTTGTGACACATTTTTAAATGTTCGGTTGACTGAGTTTCATGTTTAATGAATAAAAGAGATGATAATAATAGTAATAGTTGTTGTTTGTTAATTAAATCCCCACTGGATGTGATAAAGTATCATACTACCAAAAAAAAACTTGGGCTCAGAATTTTTAAGAGAAAAGAAAATTAAGTTTTGCTCTTTCAGACAACATGAATGCAACTACATTAGTGCTTCCACTACAGTGTCCCCAAATTTTCAGAAACTACACATTGTCAGCAACCATAGCCAGAAGAGGCTCCAGGGTCTGCAACAAATGGTTAAAGGGGCTGTATGTAGATCAAGGAGGGGCCTCATAGCATATCCTGACATAAATCGGCCTTTACAAACATCAGTGAGCCAAACAAGCTATATTAAGGCTTAGATTTAGATTCTCCAAACTTTTTGAAATAGTGAGCAACCTTTAAAGCCTACAGTGGGTACTCACAAAATAATTGCCATAGTGGATCTGAGAAGTCATAAATCATGAATGCAGCAAAGATGCAAAGAATATATTGGGCTACAGCCTGCCTCTAGAATATCCCTAGAGAGTCTTACATAATGCAGGCTATAATTTAGGCTACTGCCTAAAACATACAATTAAATAAGACCAGAATTTTGCTGAGCACTAAGGAATATTTTGATGTGCACATTTTTGCCTTTATATATAATACTGAGGAGCTAGCATTTAGTGTGATGTGTGAACTCAATATATTTTCTCATCTCAGTAAGATTAGTAATCCATTGAAAAATTTAAATCCTTTTTTTCCAGAATTGTTTTTCCCAATTTCAGGATACAAAAAATAAGAGCACTAATATCTTTCAACCACAGATTCTAATGAAAGGGAACATTTATTTTTCAGTTTTGCCATCATGACAGATAATTGTGTCCTGCTCTCTTCTGTTAACTCTTCTTTAATTTGAGATAGCCTGAATTAAAAAAAAAGTAAATGCTTAAATTGTAGTTAAATATTCTTAAAGAATTAGGTCAATATTTGTGTGTGGGTTTAAATATGATAATACATTTTATGGATTTACCTGGTAATGACCAATTCATATCTTTGTACCCATTCAAATCATTTTGAAACTCTTAAGATTTTACCAGCAATTAAATATGTTAGTCCCTGACATTGTTTATAGGGCTACCTCATATAGCAGGGGTCCTCAAACTACGGCCCGTAGGCCGGATACAGCCCACCAAAGCCATTAATCTGGCCTGCGTAGGATCACCAGGCTGCCCTGCCTACATCACCTCGCCTACACGCTAGCTCCCACCTGCCTTCTGGAGGCTGGGGAGGCCAAAAACAGGATGCCTTGGGCCCGTTTTTGGCCTCCCTGTGCCCACCCAGTCACATGACTACCTGGCCACACCCACCAGTCACATGCCCACCTAGCCATGCCCACCCAGCCGATCTGGCCCTCCAACAGTCTGAGGGACCATAAATTGGCCCCCAGTTTAAAAAGTTTGAGGACCTATGTCATACAGGGTGCAAAATTCTGCTTGCCCATTACATGTGAAAAAAGTCCAATTTCTATATCACTCTTTTGCCTCATAGTGACCATTCAGACTTTTTCAGCCCAGTTCATTGTATTTTATCATATATAATTTTAGATAATTGTTCTAAGTGCCTTGGATCACAATAAAACAGTGAGGAAGAAATGTAATGGAATAAGGATATAGTGTAGTACAGTGGTTGGTTTGTTAGGATACGTTATCACAAGAAACCCAGAGTATTTGTAATTTTCCTATTTTATTTATGCTATTTCTCATGGATGTCTTTAAAAAAAGAATTTAGAGAGACAAAAGGGAACTGAAAGGGACAAATATCTAGCTTTTGAAATTCAGGAGGTTTTTAATACTGTGTGTTACATTTATTTTGGAAGAAAAGATTGGAGCAATGATAGGATTTGCTACTTACAATCTTTTCACAGGTCATAAACAATTAGACCAGCTTCTTGACATGCAATTTATATTTCTCTTCAAAAACTCCCACTGTGTCATCTTAAACCATTTTAGTGATGATCATATCTTGACCTTCTTTTAGACATCCTCTCTTTTACCCTCCCATTTGCTCTTGCAGCTAAGCTTCTACACAACCCATAAATTTAAGAGATTTATTATATGTATTTTAATATATTTTTTTATTATGCATAGCAGGCTATTTGTTAATGTTCTTAACAGTTCTCTCTGCCCTTTTCCTTTTAAACTATGGACATTTTTATTTTATTTTACAGAAGACAGTTCTCTGTCTAAAAGGCTGCCCAGTCCAAGTTGGTATGAAATCATAAGGGAGGTTATAAGATTGAAAACCCTCATTAAGTGGGACTGCAGACACCCCATTCAGAGGAGTTGTATTTCTATTTAAATATTATAATTATTTGCCATATAAAACATTTTGTGCAAATCCACATTAGAATAGAATAGAATAGAATAGAATAGAATAGAATAGAATAGAATAGAATTTATTGGCCAAGTGTGGTTGGACACACAAGGAATTTGTCTTGGTGCATATGCTCTCAGTGTAGCTACACAACAGGGTTTGTTCTCTTTTTTTTTTGCTCTTCTTACAATCATCCTGCAGGTCTCAGGCGGCATTCTCATTCATTCTTCCACTCCATGGAAGGGAAACAGAAAGAAGAATTCTGCAAGTCAGTGATTGATCACACAATTGTTGTCACTGGAATAAATCTGATGAGGAAACTATGGTTCATGACAGACCACTGCCATAATATGGACAGCATCCTAGAAGCAGTGGTTAAATGAATTTACCTTCGCTACAGGTTTGGAAATGTGAGCGTGCGTGCCTCTTCTGCACATGTGCAGAGGGTCAAAAATGGGGCATAAGGACATCCAGTTGGTGGGCGGAGCCTTCTGCCGCCAGCCCTATCGCTTGTATGAGCTGGAAAGATCTGGCTGGATTTCACCGCTGCATAGAAGGACTGGTAAAAATTAATTTGACAAAAGTATGGTTGGGGGGGAGGGATAAAAATGAATATCCTTAATTAAGAACTTCAGATAAAATGCACTATAAAAATGAGGAATCTTGTTGAAATGGTCCCCTTTAAAGCTCTATTTTTAAAAAAAAACCCAGAAAAAATGACTTACGGGACCGCCTGCTGCTACCGAATACCTCTCACCGACCCGTGCGCTCTCACAGAGAGGGACTCCTCAGAGTGCCGTCGGCGCGACAGTGTCGTCTGGCGACACCCAGGGGAAGGGCCTTCTCTGTGGGGGCTCCCGCCCTCTGGAACGAACTCCCCCCAGGACTTCGTCAACTTCCAGACCTCCGAACCTTTCGCAGCGAGCTTAAAACTTACTTATTTATCTGCGCTGGACTGGGGTAGTTTTTTAAGTTATGGGTTTTTTAATGGGTTTTATCTCCAAATTTTAATTGTGGCCAATTTAAATAAGTTTTTTAATTGTATTTTAATTGTATTTATAGTGTTTTGTGTATTTTTACTTGGCTGTGAACCGCCCTGAGTCCTTCGGGAGAAGGGCGGTATACAAATTTAAATAATAAATAAATAAATAAATAAATACTCAACAATTTCATAACCTTCATGTTGCTGCTTAGAGCAAGGATCTCCAACCTTGGCAACTTTAAGACTTGTGGACTTCAAAACCCAGAATTGGTGTTGGGAGCTGAAGTCCACAAGTCTTAAAGTTGCCAAGGTTGGAGACTCCTCGCTTAAAGTATGGGAAGTGAAGAAGAACTTGTAGTAAAAAGACGAATATGGTCATAGTTATTTCATGCTTACGCTTACATATACTATTATGACAAATAAAATAAATAAATAAAAAATAAATTTGATGTGAAAAGATTGGGTATGTTTGACTCCCTTGGCTGGAATATAATAATCAAAGGATATAATTGATTCAAAAGGAACAAAGGCATTAGAAAGCCAAGTCTCTTTTTTGTCATGTCAAAAATAACTTTTGCCTACTCAGAAATCCAAATGAATGAATCTAGCTGCACCACAGAGAGAATCTGTGTTATAATAAGCATATATCTTATATGAAATTACTTATTTGTTGAGATATTATTTTTCCGTCAGACAGTAGAAGAAAGCACAAGAGTCCCAGTTATCACTTACTTGTTATTTCTCAAATAGTTGAGGATGTAGAAGTAGCAGAAATGTTGAAAGAAAATGATTATACCATACTAGAACATTTGTTTTAAAAGAACTCTTAATTGGATATTCAAGCTGAGGCTAGACATTCATTTATCTGGAATGTTTTAATTTGGATTTTTCTATTGAGTATAAGGTTATTCTTAATGACGTGACACTTCCAACTCTATGTTTATATTTAATTACTGACTTTATATTAATGAGTTTTTCTAAGGAAGGTACAAGTTTCTCTTCTTAATTACACATACTGGGTTTGTAATACATATACCTCTAACAACAGTACTTATCACTTAGACTTATAAACAGAGTAGAGTAGAGTAGAGTAGAGTAGAGTAGAGTAGAGTAGAGTAGAGTAGAAGAGAAGAGAAGAGAAGAGAAGAGAAGAGAAGAGAAGAGAAGAGAAGAGAAGAGAAGAGAAGAGAAGAGAAGAGAAGACTTGGAAGGGACCATGGAGGTCTTCTAGTCCAACCCCCTGCTTAGGCAGGAAACCCTACACCAATTCAGACAAATGGTTATCTAATCTCTTCTTTAAAACTTGCAGTGTTGGAGTATTTACAACTTCTGGAGGCAAATTGTTTCACTGATTAATTGTTCTAAGTTCTAGGTTGCTTCTCTCCTTGATTAGTTTCCACCCATTGCTTCTTGTTCTACTCTCAGGTGCAGTGGTGGGTTGCTACCAGTTCTCCCCGGTTCTTGCAAACTGGTAGTAAACATTTTGAGTAGTTTGGAAAACTAAATGCCACCTATGCCTGGCCTCGCCCCCATCTATTCTCTGCCTCCCGAGTCCCAGCTGATTGGCTAGCAGGAAAAAATCAGGACTCCCTTGACATTTATCCCTCATCCAAATTATTGATGAATATGTTGAAGAGTACTGGGCCTAAAACCGAGTACTGTGGTACCCCACTGCATACCTCCCTCCACGTAGATGCAGGTCCTTTGAGGACTACATATTGAGTGCGGTTAGTCAGCCAGTTATGAATCCATCTGGTGGTGATGCCTGTCTAACTCACATTTTTCTGTTTTATCAAGTAATAGGTTATGGTCTTCTTTATCAAATGCCTTACTGAAGTCCAAGTATATATGGCTTCACAGTGCTTTACAGTCCTCTCTAAGGGGTCTACAGAACCTATATTTATTAGAGTAACCTAGACAACATGGAAGCAAATATATAAGCTAATTATTTTCATAATAAAGCTATAGTGAATAGTAACTTATTTAACAATAGTAATAGTATTCTTATTTATAACAATAACAATGAATTTATTGATAACTTACTTAACTGAAAGTCAAATTTGAATTATTTTTTAATAAAATTGTTTGATTAAAGGTGATTAAATATGGAAATATTCATATATATATATATATATATATATATATATATATATATATATATATATGTGTGTGTGTGTGTGTGTGTGTGTGTGTGTGTGTGTGTGTGTGTGTGTGTGTGTGTGTAGGTCTTTGGTTGTTCGGGTTTTCTCCCGTGTAAAATTGGAAGTGTCTTGGCAACGTTTCAACGAAATCCCATTCGTCATCTTCAGGCTAGGTGTTTACAGCTTCGTGCTTCTCGGAGAAGCTGTAAACACCTAGCCTGAAGATGACGAATGGGATTTTGTCGAAACGTTGCCAAGACACTTCCAATTTTACATGGGAGAAAACCGGAACAACCAAAGACCTACATACAAACACCCGTGAAAACCTCAGAAAACATATATGTGTGTGTGTGTGTGTGTGTGTGTGTGTGTGTGTGTGTTTTCGTAAGTTTTCGTAAGTTTTCACAGGTATAGGTATGTAGGTCTTGGCATATTTGGGTTTTCCCGTGTAAAGTTGAGAGTATCTTGGCGATGTTTCGATGAGGTCTCACTCATCATCTTCAGGCTGGTGATTTCGGCTTCTTGCTTGTGGGAGCAAAGCATGGTCGAAGCTGCCATCTCTCTATAAATACTGGTGGGGAGGTGGGGAGTGTTGATGTGAGCAGGTTGGTTGGCTGTGTGGTTGCATCTTGATTGGTAGATGGAGTGGGTGTTTGCAGATTGGTTGGCTGTTTCATAGCATCCTTTGTGGGTGTGGTCCTAGTCTTTTGTTCCTGAGCTTTGGTATTGTGGCCTCTGGAGTTCTGTGATGTGATGTCTTGAGCAGATGGCTGTGATGCAGATCCCGGGTTTTGGTTTGGCTCCGAGTCCAAGGTCTTGTCATGTGTTCCTGGTGTGTGTCAGCTTGCTTATTTTCTCCTTTTTGTAAATAAGATCTGTGAAGATTATTGAGAAAATTGCCAGCCATGTTATTTTTATGTCATTGTTCATTCTGAATTATAACTGTAAAAAATATTTCATGGTATCTTATTTATATGCTTGAAACACAATTGGAGTTGATCAAAATCTCTTTGAAAATAAATGTTATTTATTCTCCAAGAGTATTACATTCTTCCTTGCTTTATTTAAGATGACTGATAAGATCGTCAGATTGTCAAATTGCCAGTTAGACTGTGCTAAATAAAGAAAGTTGTCAATTTGGAAGCCAACTGAAATTTTCTGTTATTTTAAATAACACTATACAACTTGTGATAGGTTGGGTCATCATTTCAGAAATATTTCTTATCTAAACAGAGAAGCCAAATGATTATAGGGAAGCAAAAAAATCTGAGTAGGAGCGACTTCCAAGTTCCTGTTGGCTATCCCATTTAATGTCCATGTGGAAAGCTGGCAATGAATTTCAGAAATCCTTCCTTCTTTCCTTCCTTCCTTCCTTCTTTCCTTCCTTCCTTCCTTCCTCCTCCCTTCCTCCCTCCCTCTCTCATCTTTTCTTCTTTCTTACCTCCCTTCTCTCCCTTTCTTTCTTCTTCTCTCCCTCCTTCTTCCTTACTTCCACTTCCTTCTTCCCCCTCCTTTTCCTTCCTTCCTTTTCCCACTTTCCCAATCATTCATTCATTCATTCATTCATTCCAGTACTCCAGTTATAACAGGAGTATATGTAGGTTGGAAGAGATGTGCTGGGAAGCAAAGTTTGGGTAGAATCTTTTTTGATATTTTAAATTCAATTTCTTGGTTCTTGCTAATACTGTATTTTCATCATGCTCATTTTTTAAGGGGACAGCTTGTGGCAACTTAATTTGTAGTCTTTGGAAATAAGTATTCAAAATTATTCCAATATATGGGGGAAAAGTATAGTAGGAGTTTCTTTTAGAACTTAAGTAGCATGGCAGCCCTTTAATGCTGCAGACTTCATTCACTATTTTTGGGGAGGGTGAGGAATGGCAGTGAATGAATAATGATATGATGAAAATAGATGAATCTGTCTCTTGCATACAGATAGTTCTCAAATGATAACTATAACAAAACCTCCTCATTACAGAAGTCAGGACAGCTATTAAGTGAACCACCTCATTAATGACTGCTTTTCCCATGCATTAATGATTGCACAGGTCTTTAAATGGAGCATGGGGTGCCTTAGGGGAGGAAAAAAACCCATGAGAGGCCTAGTGCAGGCACAAGCCCACCTGCATTCCAGGCACAAGCCCACCTGCCAAAGCCTTCCCACCCCCTGAGGTAACTTACATTTGCTTCCCATCCCTTGGGGTTCCACAGCCCTATGGGCCTCTTCCCTTTTATTAGAATTTGAAAGGGAAGATAAACAAATGAAATAGTATTTGAAAAGGTGGACTAGGAACTTTAGATATGATATATTGATGCAAGAGCGTAAATATGTGGTAATTAGATTGAAATTTATATTATGAAGTTCTATTGAAATAGGACTGCAGAAAAATATTCTAGAATTTATAAAGGTACTTTATGTTGGAAATGTGAACAACATGAAGATCATTTTACCATGTCTGGTGGACTTGTAAAAAAGCTATCAGCATCTGGAGTTACACAAACACACACACATACACACACAATCTCACAAAGAAGGCAAAAACAGGATTTGATGCTGATTGTAGCCAGATTTCAAACTCCTTACTGCAAAATTAAACTTTAAAACAAATCACAGTAACACAAGTATCACCTGATCAATATTCCAAATGATGGTAAATAATATATTCACTGAGCTAAATCTCATACATAAATTGTCTGGAAAACTCTGAATTGAAATTCAAAACATTGAAGATATAACATATAAAAATATTTTGAAATGCAAAAAGTGAAACAAGGCAAAATGGCTGTCTGCTGATACATTGAAAATAGCTGAAAATGCAAGCAAAAGGTAGCAGAGACAGATAAACTATTCTCCAACTAAACAGAGTTGAGAAAAGAACAAGAAGAAATAAGGAGTTATATCTAAGAGAAATTGGAATTAACCAGTAAATGGTTAATTTAAACCAGTAAATGATTAATTCACAGAGTTAGAAAATTATAGAAACCAATGATTTTTTGTAATGACAGGCATGCTAAGCAAAGTTGTACTTGGGAAAGAACATACGTATAAAAAGATATTGCAAATTTTGGAAAAACTGCAATATACACACAATACACACACACATACACAAAATCTCAAAATTTTGAGATTTATTAAATATATTAAACATATTCAATATTAATCACTGTTGTAAAGCCAGATATTTTGGAAAACTAATGTAAAACAATTCATGGTAAAATATATTGCTAGCAACAAAGCTATATGAACTGAAATACTACCCAAAGTGTTTTAAATCTTGCAAGTTGATGTAGTTAAAGTGCTACCTATGCTTTATAAGCAGGTTACAGATTTGGAAAATATCATAGTGTCAAAGGGATTGGGAAAGATCAATTTATAGTTCAATATGTTTAAAGGGCAGAGCTAAATAATGCTTAAACTAGTGCAATTATACCTATGATCATGTGGCAAATATATGAAGCATAATAGAAAAAGTATGGGAGTTGTAAAAAGAATCCTATTTTTATTTTCCCAATCAAGCTAAGGCATCTGATAATGTTGACTCAACATATTTGGGATAGCCCTTAACAATATAATATAGCAGGCCATCTCTTGAAAAATTATGTCCAGAAGTAACATGTAGAACAGAGTATGGAACAATCAAATGATTACTAATCAGTCAAAAAATGCACCAAGATATTATGCTGTAGCACCTTATTTAACTTGCATGCCAGTGGTGGGTTGCTACTGGGTTGCTACTGGTTCACCCCGGTTCAGGCGAACTGGTAGCAGCAGGAGGAGGAGGCTCCGTCCACCTGCCTGGATATCATCAAATACCCTCTGTGTGTGCAAAGAAGCTTCTGTGCATTTGCAGAAGTGGCGTGCAAGCGAGCGAGCAAACCGGTAGCAAGGGTAAGTGAAACCCACCACTGTTGCATGCAGAATAGTTCATGAAAAATATTACACTAGAAAATAAAAATTGGAATTAAAGTTATTGGGGGAAAAACGATAATCGCAAATATTCTGATAATGCTACTTTGATAGCAGAAGTCAGAAATATTTAAAAATTGTCTTGCTGAGGGCAGCAACAAAAAAGCAGCCAAAGATGTTTGATAGCATCCAGAGATTCCCAAGGATTATGTCAATAAGCAATAGTAACCTAGTGCAAATAGTTGAGGAAATAGTTGAAGGTGTAACAGACTTTATCTTCCCACATGCTCAGAAATTCAAAGGGATGGCGACTCATAAACAAAAGTCTCTTTTGGAGGGAAAAAGTACAGAGACAAGTTCACATACAATTGAGACAGTGGATCTACTAATGGAAGCACGCAGTGTGAAAGACGAACTAAAAGAAAGGCTAAATAAGAAAAATAGATACCTTTGAATTGTGACAGTAGAAAAAACTGTTGGAAAATCTTGTGTCACAAGAAGAACAGTTCATTCAGCACCAGATGAAGTAAAACTAGACTGCCCATTGAAAGCATTAATAATAACTCGGATACCTGACGTGACGCAAAATTCATTTGTGGGAGACATTGAAGCTTGGAAAAGTCAAAAGCAGTTGAAGACAGGCTTACAAAAAGCAAGATCGCTAGATACTGTTACTGGTGGTACAAGCAGAACTTTACAAACTTCAGAGAAACAGTTATTGACAAAAAATCAGCATGAAATTGTATTCTTCAGATGATGAACAGTCAGAAGTGACTAAACAAATGGAAACCAAAAACACCAGCTAAAATAGGTAAAGTAGATATTAGTGGGGCTGCTTTTACTATTTTTTAAAAAATTGTATGTGTCATAGCACATGCTAGATTAAAAATATTCAGCAAAATACACACACACACAAACACACACACACACACATACTGCTAATATAAATGTATGGAGTAGATTATGGAAGGAAGGAGCAAGGCTATTAATAATGAAATGAGAACTGCAGGGTTTCAGTTGGTGGTGTTCAGTAAAAACCGTCAAATGAAAACAGAGATCTGAAGAAAAAATAATAGGTGGCAAAAATGAATTATCTATACAAGGTACAAGATGCGCTCCTGGTACAGATCAAAACACAATGGAACCGAGGTGGTGAATCTATGACCCACTAGATTTTTGCCCCATGGATATGAGCACTCAGGGAATATGACGGAACAATAACAAACATATGGAAACGCAGCTTAAGTGAGAGCAAGGTATTTCACCAGAGAAATGATACTGTTATTGTTATATTTGTCGCTATTACTGTCTTTGCTGTATGCAGAAGCAACAGGAGTCGCTAACTGCTTCTTTGTGAAAGGAACAGTGTTACATGAGAACATGCCCTGATTTTCAGGGTTGCTTGATTTCAAATAAAGAACATGCTGCTAACGCTTTTAAGACATTGTCATTGTAAATGACAGGTTTGTGGAAATTGTGCTCATGCAGTACAATGCTTGATGGTACTTCCTATGCCTGATCTATTTACTATAAATGTGATGTACCTACAGCCTTTCACGCAGGCATTAGAGAAGAAAACCTGTCTATTTAGTTTATCCTTTTGATATTTAAATCCCAGCAGTTATTGCATTTTAGGAAAGTTGTCATTTTATGGAACTTTAGAATATTAATAGATGGAGCAACAGAATAAGAAACCCTGTCTGAAAGGCAGATAATTTTTTGGCTAAGGCAAACCAAAGATCGTAAATTGCTATGTTTTTAATAAGGTGTTTTGCTACCTTTGCTTTCTTGAGAGATTTTAACAACTCTCAAGAAAAAAAAAGTTTGGCATTCATTTCAGAGGCATCTAAGTTCACCCTTAAAAAGGAAGGAATTATTTTTATCTATATAGCTGTGTTGCTGTAACATATTCAAGTAGATGACTCAGGTAAGAAATTCAGGCAGTGGATGGGCTACCCTATTTTTTTTTTCTCTCATAAGGGTTATACATGAATTCATATCCTTCTTCCTCTCTTCCTCCTGCCTTTCTATCTTGTACTTAAATGCAGCATTGTGGAAAGCAGCCAATCAGGTTTACATCCCGTGGTCTTCTGCATTTCTTCGTGAGGCCAAGAATGTATGGAATATGTAAGCTTCTCCTTGGTGCAATTTCATCTCCATGGAAACTTTTCACCCTGCTTAGCTTATTGGAAAATAAACTGACCTTTCTACAAAGTGCCATCCTATGAGGTGGTGGCCCTGATGGACTCTTTTATTCCCCTTTCCATCAAGAAAGGGGAGGACTATGCATTCAAGTTCTCTGCATTCAGGAACTTTGAAGAGGATGAAGTGTTCCCTAATGGGTAGTTTAAAAGGTACAGGGCCTTAACAAAAAAATAAAATAAAAATAAAAATGGGTGTTTTAAGCAATGTTTCCAATTTGAAAGCCAGAGGTTCTCAACCTTCCTGTTAAGAATTATAATATAATATAATTCTTATATATATAATTCAAAATTAAACTATCATCTGATACAAACTCAAGGTAAACAGCTCCAAACTTGATTGCAGAAAATATGACTTCAGCAACAGAGTGGTCAATGCCTGGAATGCACTACCTGACTCTGTAGTTTCTTCCCCCAACCCCAAAAACTTTAAGCTTAAACTGTCTACTGTTAACCTCACCCCATTCCTAAGAGGTCTATAAGGGGCGTGCATAAGCGCACCCGCGTGCCTACTGTCCCAGTCCTAATATTCCTTTTTTACTTACTCTTTTCATGTATCGAAATATACTTTTACCTGTTATCTTATATATGACTGACAAATAAATAAATAAATAAACATTGTCTACTCTGCTTGCAGCAATTTTTCAATTCTTACTACTTGATTCTTTGAACTAGAAATACCAAAGATGATCCTGGTATTTCTGTAGGTAAAGTTATTATAATATCTTTTCCTATTCTATAACAAAAAATAGAAACTAGCAATGTGTTTAGAGTTAGACTGGAAAAGCTTGACTGTAATCTTTCAAGCCCAAATCCAAATATGTCCAAATGTGTTATGCCATAATAGAAAGTGTGCAGAAACACCATACCTAATATGCTTGACACCCACTTCTTGAAAAATATTACATGTTTCTCATTTAAGACATTTCAGCTCACATTTGCTATTCAATTATTCTCTTATTCCCAAACAGTCTATCAAGATCACGCTGGTACCAAAATCTCACATGGTGTATATTGTACACTTAGCACCACTGTTAAAAGGAGTGCAGTGGCTCACAAGGTTAGGATGCTGTGCTGATAATTGGCAGGCTTATGTTAGAGACCCAGTTGCTGCCGCAGGATGGTCACACATTCCAGCTCCTGTTTCCGTCACACATTCCTGCTCCTGCCGACCTAGCAGTTGGGCAACTGCAAGTTGATAAATGGGTACCACTTTGATGGGCAACTTAATGAGGATATGAAAGGAGCCCCCAGCTGCGTATCCACTGAGCAATGGTGATGTCACTGTTCAAACCTTCCAACCCAGAAGGTCTTAGGTGCTCCCAACACAACTGTAGTATTAGCACTTCTGATAAAGCCCAAGGTCAATGCAATGCAACATGCAGGGGTTAATAATAATAGTGATAAGGCATAAGTTGAACAACAGGAATACATATTCCTTCTGCTCTTCTAACTAGTACTACTCTTGATAACACCAAAATTAAGTTAGGTGAAGGAAAAATGCTGAAGTTTGAATCAATCCAACAGATGCAAAACTTTGTATTGGTTCCTAAAATGTCATCTGTATTCATATATGTCACCAATTGTGTATTTCAGGTTTCTTTTCAGGCTTTTCCATAGGATACAATAGTGATATTTTCTTTTCAGCATAAAAGATCAAAATAAAATGATCAAGCGGATTCTGCAGTCATAAAATACTATTAAGTAGAAAACCATGCTGTACATAATGGAATTCATCTTACAATAAATACTTATCAGATCAACTTAGTTAAGCCTCAGATTCATTGTTGTTCCTCAATGTCTTAAAAATATCTTTTCTGGCTCTATTTAAAAAACAATGTGGTGAAGGGACAATATGGGACACAGCCAGAAGTTGGCATACCTTACAAAAAGAATCTGTGCCCTGAATGTAAAGCCAGGTCTTGGACCTCTCAAGCATTCATCATTCAATGTTAACCTATTTGAGGTAATGCCAATTTGCACAGATGCTTGTGCTAAAGATTTTTGCTTGATGCCTGTAATAGTTTAGATATAAAATGTGATGTGCATAGGATAACATAGAGCAGGGGTCTCCAACCTTGGTCCCTTTAAGACTTGTGGACTTCAACTCCCAGAGTTGAAGTCCACAAGTCTTAAAGGGACCAAGGTTGGAGACCCCTGACATAGAGGACAGCAACAGAAAGTGAGGGTCTAACAAGGTGACAGAATTCTACGAGCAACATTGTTCAACATAATTTATTATAAAGATGCCCTATTGAAGCACAGAAAAGACATTTGAAGAAGGCATTGTTCTAAGTGAAAAGAGAAGGGCAGCGTAACAGAACCTTGCAAGAAAGGCACAGACAAATCATAAATGGCTCCTTTAGTAACGGTAATTAACAGAACAGTTTTAGATTTTTCAAAGTTTTAAAATATATACCTTTACTTGAGAAAAAAGATACTTTCCCCTAAACTACTGTCCTCTACCCCATTGTTCATATGTGCACAGGTACACAAGCACACTTTTTGTATGTGTGTGTTTATGTATGTGTATATGTGTGTCTATATCTGTATATATTTCTATCCATCTCTATCTCTCTTTATAGGTCACAATGCTAGCTGTTGAAAATAAAGCAAGGGGTAAGATTAATCTTCTTTGCTTGTTACACCGAAGTGAATTCCATTGGAATTCCTCATTGTATTATTGTATTGTTATTGTATTGTTATTGTATTGAGTGCTACCAGATTGAATATCTCTGGATAATATTAAATGTTGCAGGTATCTGCAGTGATATTTCTGGAATGTAATGGTTTTTGTTGAAATCCTAGTTTAACTATATATATTTTTGTTGTAATTTTACATTGGGGATATTGTTTCCTAACAGCTATAATATTACTTCATACTCCATTATATTGACTTAATTAAATACTTGCTGTATGTCAAGGAACAATTTAGAAAAGGATAATGATTGTGGGTTTTTTTTAAGAGTTTTCTTAAAACTCTTCAATGTAATTCATTAATGTATGTATGTATGTATGTATGTATGTATGTACATATGAATAGAATAGAATAGAATTTATTGGCCAAGTGTGATTGGACACACAAGGAATTAGTTTTGGTGCATATGCTCTCAGTGTACATAAAAGAAAAAGAAAAAAAAATGTTTTATATATATATTTCTAAGGTTACCCACTTACAAAAAGGTCTGGACACTTTACAGGGTTGCAAGCAATTATTATCCCCTCATTCATAATATAATATTTTAAACTATAGGCTCAGTCTTTAGCAGACTTCAGCATCTGCTAGTATTTACACATTTCTATCATGAACTGGTAATTTCATTCATATAAGAGATAACAGTCCATCAAGTTTTGAATGATTGATTGCTTATATGCCACCAAGTTAGCATCGCCTCTCAGTGATCACATATATAAATCTATTTCCTGTATCTGAGGAAGTCTGATTCAGATGACTTAGTGTGTCTTCCATATTAATTGTGAAGATACATCTTTCCTTAGCTGATATAACTCCATCTCAGGTAGCCCTGAACACGGATCAGTATGGGATGGGTGAGCATCTATCTAAACTTTGTCATTTCCCTAACTCATAATGCAGGTGCAACGAGAGAGAGAGAAAATAAACAAAAAACAGAAAGCCAATTGGAAGCAGGACCTCTGATAACAGAGCACAAAAAGTGGTTAATCAAAATTGGCCTGCCGTTACAATTTCACAGGCTCTGATTAAACGGACAACTGTATTTAACTGTTTGTACCATTACATATGAGCAAAACTTTCTCACTGAATTCAATGGGGTTTACAACTTTCCTAGGAAAGTTACAGAATTCAGTCCAGGTTTTGATTCAACTTATTTTTTATTTTTTATTTTTTTTTTATAAAAAGTTTTATTTTTACAATCATATCAAATAATTCATCCAATGTACAGTTATATACAATTAGTCGGGCTTGCCCAGTCACCACCACCCTTTTTAACACTCTTCCCTATTCTACCTTCTTTTACTTTCCAAACCTTCCTCTCCTTCTCTTATCTACATCCACTCCTCCCTCCACCCTACACCTTCCTTCTCCCTCTACTATCCCTCTGTTATGTTTGGGTATTGACGAGGCAGGAGACCAGGTTAGTGACAACAGCTCTTTAATATAGTGTGACCCAGCAAAACTCTGGAGAAAAACCTCTCCTTATATACACTTCAGCCTGAGGCTGCATCCAATCAGAAACGAGATATTTCCCGCCTAAAACTCCCGCCAAAACTTACAGTAATACATTACACTCCTTCCCTCCCAGAAGGCACTTGCCAATATTTGCATATTACTTCTCTACGTAGTCCTGCAGGTACGTGGGGCGTCTCCTGACTCTCCCGGACCTGCGCAGTTCACTTTCTGGAGTTGAGTCGAGCTTGCCGGAGGGACTTTTCGCCCTCTGAGCTCCTCCTCCCGCCATCCGCCCTGGATTATTCGCCGGCTCGGACCTGCTGTCCTCTAGAGGGACCGGAGGGTGTCGCTGGACCTCGCCTGACTCAGATAAGTCTCTGTTTGGTTCTTTGCTTACGCTTTCTGTTTGTTCTGGCTCCAGTCAGCTGTGGGGTTAATTAAATCATAGTCAGGGCTGTTCTCGCCTAATTCTGCCTTATCGCTCAATCTGTTTCTTAATTGATCTATGTGGCGCCCAGATTCTGCCATCGTCTAGTTCCACTAGATAAGATTTGGGGCCCGCTTTGTCTATGACTATCCCTCTTCCAGTTAGGGCCGCCGCTGTAATTATGTGCCCACACCGAGTCTCCTATGTTTAACTCTCGGATTCTATCTGGTTTTGTTTTGAACCCGTCCTGTACGTAGTTCGGTGTAGCCGGTCTAGCGGGCACCGTAGCTTCCGCCCATTAATAGCTCGGCTGGGCTGCGGCGGTGGCCACACAGGGGTCCTGTGTTGACGGTTAGGAATGCGTCGATTTGTGCCTGCCAATCGCCGGGCCGCTTCGTGATAGCGCTTCTTCGCACCGACAAAACGCTCAGCAAGGCCGCTCGACGCAGGGTGGAACGGCGCTGAGAGGGCATGTCGGATGCCCTCTTCAGCCAGGTACCCTTCAAATAATGCTGCGGTGAACTGTGGGCGTTATCGGACACGAGGGTGTCCGGTAGCCCGTGCGTGGCGAAAAGGTGTTTTAGTGCTGAGATGACAGCTCCAGCGTTGTGGATTTCATTAGGATGATCTCCAGCCATTTGGAGAATGCATCCACCACAATTAGAAATGTTTGGCCGTGGAAGGGCCGGCAAAATCAATGTGTATGCGGGACCAAGGGCCTTGGGGTTTCTCCCACTCCAAAACTGGGGCCGAGGTGGTAGTGGTCTGATTCCTGACATACTTGGCATCGGCCAACCCTGTCACTGATTTCCCTGTCCATTAGGGGCCACCAGACATAGCTCCTAGCCAAACCCTTCATCCTCACAATTCCTGGGTGACCCTCATGCAGGAGTTCCAGAACTTTTTTTCTCAGCTTCTCTGGAACTACCACCCTATCCCCCCAGAGCAGGCACCCCCCTTGCACGGACAATTCCCCTTTTTTCTTTACAAATTCCTTGAAACGTCGCCCGCGCAGCGGCCATCCCTTTGAACCCAACTGATTACAGTCCTTAAAACAACGTCCCGGTAGGAGGCCCGAGCCACTTCCTGCGATGTGACTGGCCCCGAGTCCAAAGAGTCAATTAGTAGAACGGTGTGCCCGGGTGGGGTCCTCGATTTCCTGGCAATGGGCATCTGCTCAATGCGTCCGCATGCCCCAGCTCCTTTCCAGGCCGATGCTGCAGCTTGTAGGAGTATGCGGTCAAAAAATAGTCCATCTGGTCAGTCTAGGTGAGAGTGCTACTGGCGTTGGGCGGTCGCCAGCCAGTAACCCCAATAGCGGTCTGTGATCAGTAACAATTTCAAATCACGCCCAAAACGTATTCGTGAAATTTTTCACCCTGACACTATTGCGAGAGCCTCCTATCTAGCTGGCTGTAATTCCTTTCAGCCGGGACATCGCTCGTGAATAGAACGCTATAGGGGCTTCAGTGCCGCTTTGGGAGTCTGTGGCTAAGTACCGCTCCTACTCCATAGGGGACGATCACAAACCAATACTAACGGCAGTCTGTTGTTGTATTGTATTAACAGGCTATCGCTGATAGCAAACTTTTACTGCCTCAAATGCCCTATTCTCTGACTTCCCCACGACCAAACAGTGTTTTTCCAAGCAATTTATGCAGCGGTTCAGCAACGGTTGCCTTGTCTTTTAAAAACACGGCGTAAAGTTTACCAGACCCAGGAAAGCCTGGAGTTCTGTCTTGTTTTTGGGTGCTGGGGCTCTCTTTATCGCCTTGACTTTGCTCTCAGTGGGTGAATCCTTTTTGTCTATTCTATAGCCCAAAATTCAACAGATTCGACCCCTATCTGACACTTGCTTCCTTTGACTTTTAATCCTGCCGACCTAAAAATGGCCATAACTTTCCTTAATCGCTTCCCCAGTTCTCTTAAATCTTCCCCTGATACCAACACATCATCGAAATAGGGTACGACTCCGGTAACCCTTGTAGGAGCCGCTCCATCAAATTTTGAATAGCCCGGGCCACACTCACCCCGAACTGTAACCGGTGCACTTAAAGGCACCCGTGCGTTATAATGGTCTGGGCCTCAGCTGTGCTAGCATCTACGGGTAGCTGTTGGTACGCTTGTGCCAAGTCTAATTTGGCGAAAACTTGTCCGTGCCCTAGTGAGTGCAATAAGTGTTGCACTACTGGAACTGGGTAGGCGCTCTTTGCAATGCTTTGTTCAAGGTAGCCTTGTAATCAGCGCAAATTCTTATGGACCCGTCTGGTTTTATAGGGTGACGATTGGCGTCTCCCATTTGGCATGGTCAACTGGCACTAGTATCCCCTGGCTGACTAATTTATCTAACTCTTTGTCGATTTTAGGTTTGAGTGCAAAAGGAACCCTCCTTGCCTTTAACCTAATGGGAGCTATTTGGGGGTCTAAATTGAAGGAGATAGGGGTCCCCTTGTACTTGCCTAAACGGTCCTCGAATACGTCTGCGAATTCCTCCAGTAGGGCGTTTTGCAGGTTGCATCCGCTCCGGTGGACGCCAGTCACCCCCATTCCCAACGCCCTGAACCAGTCTAGCCCCAGCAAGCTTGGCAAGGTTCCCTCGACTAACGTGATGGGCAGGGTCTTTTCGTATGTCCCGTACTTGACCTCGACGGTCGTTGTCCCTCGAACAGGGATGCGGTTGCCCTGGTAATCCTGCACCCGGAGCCGTTGTTTCTGTAGCTTGCGCTTTGCGATGTGCGGCAAGGCTTTCACAAAAGTGTCCCAGGACATGATTGTGATAGCTGATCCTGTGTCTACTTCCAGTCGGCACGGTACGCCTTCAATTGTCGGGTTTGTGAAGATCTTTTCTTGATGCGGGTAGCTGCGTGGTCTATGGTAACAGTCATTCGGTTTGACTGCGCTCTTTCTTTCCTGGCCAATCGCGGTCGCCTCGCCGATCTCGCGCTCTGATTGGCTGGTTTGAAATTTCGGCGGAATGTGGGGTTTGCATCTCTGACTCAGAGCCGCTCTGATTGGCCGATTTGAATTTTCGCGGAAGGTTGGGGTGCTCGGCAGACTTGAGCCAGGTGCCCTTCCTTTCACACCGCCGCAAATGGCGCCCTGAACTTACATCTTTGGCGCTGATGTCGCCCCCCGCAACTTCCGCATTCCTCCGGGTCTTCCCTTGTCGATTTTCCGGTGTAGTGGACTTCTTCCTCCTCTTCGCTGGTTGACTCACGATAGGTTTCTTCGTGGTGGACTGTGCTCGGCTTTGCGCCCGCCATCGGCGTGAGTCGCTTTTGTAAGGTGTCTGCTGCATGGTTGGACATCTCATGGGCTCTGGCTTCGTCCAGAGCGTTTGCCAATGTCAGGTTGCTCTTGGCTAGCAACCGCCTCCTCAAACGGATGTCTCTGACCCCCCGTATAAGTTGTTCCAGCAGCTCTTCGTCCAGATCGCGGTACTCGCAATGCTTGGAGGCTTGTCTCAGGGCTGCCATGTAGTCGCTGATAGACTCGCCTTCTTGTTGCCTGCGCTCCAAACTCGCATCCGAACGATTTGGACGGGCTGGTGCGTAGTGATTCTTCAGGAGGGTCTGAAGGGTCTGCCACGACACGGAGTGTAGCGGTGTTGGCTCCGCTAGGGCTTCTGCGACGGCGATGACTGCTGACCCACAGTGGCTTATGAAGTAAGCCCGTTTGCGGTTGTCGGAGACTCCTGTAGCTCGCTTGCCTCCAGGAAACTTTCAAACGGGTCATATATATTCCCCATGTCTCCTGGGCAGGGTCAAACGGAGTGGTGGCGTAGCCGGTCATCGCTGCATTCGCCGTCACCTTGCTGGGTTTGATTCTCGTAGTGAGTTCAGCTCTGTTCTGGTGCTCTGCCT
This sequence comes from Ahaetulla prasina, assembly GCF_028640845.1. Taxonomy (NCBI): domain Eukaryota; kingdom Metazoa; phylum Chordata; class Lepidosauria; order Squamata; family Colubridae; genus Ahaetulla; species Ahaetulla prasina. The sequence goes on along the minus strand of NC_080546.1, from coordinate 72,921,551 downwards.
CAAGATCCCACCTTCGTCGCCAATGTTATGTTTGGGTATTGACGAGGCAGGAGACCAGGTTAGTGACAACAGCTCTTTAATATAGTGTGACCCAGCAAAACTCTGGAGAAAAACCTCTCCTTATATACACTTCAGCCTGAGGCTGCATCCAATCAGAAACGAGATATTTCCCGCCTAAAACTCCCGCCAAAACTTACAGTAATACATTACACTTCCTCTTCTCCTCTTTCCTACCTCCTACTCTCTCTTTTCTCCCTCCCCACCGTTCTAAAATGGTAACTATGCAGACCCGACCCTACATTAATTATATTTCTTCAATAATCCCTGTACATTAACCATCACTCCATCTCTACCAAACCCCCAATTCCCTCCCCTTACCCCCACCCCCACCCCGACTTCCCAGAACAAAATGCAGGGTATCAAAACTAACAATCATAATCCAAAATAATTCCTAAATTATAATCTTTAGTCACACCACACTTAGTCACACTCTCAATTCCCCTCTCCTTCAAAAATATATCTAATACAAAATATTTCCTAAATTTACTCATATGCTATTCGATATTTTTTTTTATCTGATACTTATTTTAAATATAATCAATCCACATTTTCCATTCTAAAATATATTTTTCTAGTATATAGTCTTTCAAGTAAGCGGAGATTTTGTCATCTCTGCCAGATTTGATACTTTGAGTGTCCATTTGTTGTTTTGTTTTGTCCATTCTTCGATTGTAGGTAATTCTTCTTTCTTCCAATACTGAGCAATCAAAAGTCTTGCGACTGTTATTAAGTTCAAAATCAATTTAGTCTCTATAGCTGTATAGTCCATAATTATTCCTAGTAGAAAGAACTGCGGAGTAAACTTAATCTTTTTCAAAATATTCTGCATGATCCACCAGCCTTTAATCCAAAATGCTTTAACTTTTTTACAAGTCCACCATATATGGTAATAAGTAGCATCTTCACAATCGCATCTCCAACATTTAGCAAGATCTAATATGTGTTGCTTGTAAACAGGTAATGTCATTTTAAATTATTTCAAATAATGAAATACTTTCCTTCTCTTCTGGTGAATTCAGGCCATTAACATTCCAAGATAATAGTTTAATTGCCATTATCGGCCAAAGGAAACTTTTGGAACACCAGCCGCAGATCACATTTTACTTTAGGCCTTGCTCCTCCACTGTTTCCATTGTAGTAGTTGCCAGTTGTTGTTGTGCCTTCATCTCTTGTTCCTTGCGTTTAGCAGCAGCTCTAGTCAGCCTTTGTTCTTTTGAATCTAAACCCGTCGTAGGTATTTCCAACACTTGTAATAAATCTTCTTCCATCACAATCTGTTCTTGTACCTGCTTCACTTCTCTTTCCTTCACTTCAGCCTCCTTCTTCTAGCTTCCAATGGGGAAGACTTCCAACTTTAATACCTCAACATAAAATTCTCTTGCTTTTCCAACCGTATTGAACGATGTACTTTCCTGCATAATATACTATTATACCAGTTGGAATATCCCATCTATATTCAATCTGATGTTTTTTAAGTTCATTCACCAGGAAGGCAAATTCCTTCCTAGCCCTTAACATTTTTGGTGGAATTTCCTTTAATATCAAGATATCTTGACCAGCAATCTGAATCTTCTCCCCCTTATATGAAGCTTGCAAAATCTGATTTCTCACTATTCTGTTTGTAAAATAAATAACAACATCCCTTGGCAACTTTTTTTGCCTTGCTATCCAAGAATTCACACGATATATTTTTTCAATTTGATAAGCCACATCTGCTGGACGAGCTGCTAATATCTCAGCAAATACTTCAGAAAAAATTTCCCTTAAATTCTCTTCCGGTTTGGCACCGTAGGTGATGGCGGTGATCTTTACGATCACCAACCTCTGGATTATGTGGAATCGCTAGGACAGCTTAAATCTGCTGCCCAGCGGTTCGGAAAACCCCCTCTTCGGGAGAAGGAGAAGGGGTGAGCTGAGGGCAGAGGTTGAATTTCCCTAAAGCCCCTGAGAAAAAAGGGGTTTGAAGGGTTAAGTTCCCTCCAGTAACCCGAAGTGCTCCAGATCCGAGGATTCTTCTGCTTTGGCGGAACCAATCACCACGACCAAACGCCGAGATTTATTTTGGACAATAAAGGATTATACCGGACAGAACGAAAGTGGGAGAACTTTAAGCAAGTAGCCAAGCCGATTCCCCGTTACTTTGTAACAAGCTTGAAAACAGTAAAAAAATGGAGGCGAATTGTTAACAAGTTAACGAGTGGAAAGCGAAAGTGATACTTTCAGCGTGTGCCTCTGCAGTTGGTAATTTGCATGTTACTTGCTGCTTTAACTCTTTGCTGCCTGCTGATAGAATCTAGGGAGATTTTTTAGATTCAACTTATTATAGGCAGACAAAGAAAAAAGAGACCAGGCTTCAGAGGTGGGCTTCAAAAATTTTAGCAAGGGGTTTCTGCCCGGTTGCTGGGTGGGCTTGGCCATGGTGGGTGTGGCCTAGTTGGCCTCCTGCACCACAGTGGGAGGGCAAAAATGCCCACCAGGCTCTGGAGGCTTTCCTCGAACCTCCGGGAGGACAAAAACAGCCTCTCAATGCACCGGAGGCCCTCTGGAGGCTGGAAACAGGCCTGTTTCCAACCTTTCTGACCTACCAGTAGGTCTGTTTTTCGCCCTCCCCGAGCCTCCATGCGTGCCCTGCACTTACCTACATCCAAAATGGGCTGCGTGGGGACTCCTGAGAGGGGAGGGGTGGGGTGGGCGGGGCCAACCAGGAGTGGGATTTGGGGGTCCTTCGAACTGCACAGCATCTAGAGGTTCTCCTGAGCCCCTGCCAACCCACAGCAGCCCACCCCTGCCAGGCTTTGACACTTTTATATTTAGAAATATAATGAATATCTTCCATAAGAACAAGATATTTATTTATAAAAGTATATTCTTTGTTTTTGGGTTATGGTATTCTGAATTTTATGCTCATATGAATGATCTTTGGGTTTGTATGACACAGAAATTGTTGATGATACCACCAACATTTGATTAGATAAATTAATGACAATCTTACTGAATGACAATTGTACTGAATTTATTTGTTTTGAAATAATTGTAAACATAGCTGATGAAATATTTGACATTAAAGCCTAAATTGTGCTCTTTCTTAAACATTACTTTCCACTTACAGTTAAATTACAATGGGGAAAAACAGCCTTTAAAGATTTTTTCCCCCTTCAGGAATATTTGTTATAAATGTTTAAACCAACTTTTTAAAAAACCCTCTTGGCTTTGATTTTATAGTAGAACTGAATCCAGTTAATGGATTTCAGAGTGAAAAGACTGAGTTACTATGGATACATTGCAGTCTGAAAGCTTAAAAGGACAAAGGGATAAATGAATATAGTACTAGCTGATAGCAGTTCTTTGAGTGGTTTCTAATAACTGCAAAAATTAAAGTCTTTGCAGAAAAATGAAGAAAAATGCAATTTTTAAAAATAAATGCATTTTATATTTTTAGTTTCATTTTGAGTCATACCTTATGGAGAAATGTGTTTGAAATGGAAGGGGTTTGAGTATCATATTATATAAGCAATCCCATTGCGAACAAAGATAAGTAGAAGCCACCCCTGACACAAATGGCAAATATTTTTGTATGTGTACATGTGATTACACTTTCTTCTTTTGCAGAATGATTATCAATGAATAAATCTGGGGAAAGAAGCCAAATAGATAATAGGTTTCAGGGACATGATATTCATATAGAGCCTTCTTTTCATGTTGCAAGTTGCAGCAGGCTAATTACAGGCAACAGGGCACAGTGCCTTTTCCCTTGTTACACCTATCCTATGAAATGGCCTCTGTGTTATGGCCTGACATTGAAGTATTTTAAAGATAAAGAGTGAATAAGTTAAAAGTGAGGAATACTGGGAAACTGTCATTGAGTGCAGTTATGTAATTTTCAGAAAGAGAGTTTAAAAAGAAAGAGAAATATATGGAATGGTGTAAGGAAGTGGTAGAAATGAAGTGTTCTGTCCCTTCCCAGCCTCAACCACGAGAACTGGCTAAAGAAGCCAGTAATTGAGTTCACAGCTGCTATCAGTCTTGGCAGAAATCTGCAGCTGCCTGCCAAAGTCTCCCTTATCTTGGGGTTGCCGGGTAACCAGGAAGTCAGCAATCCAGGCCGAATGTTCAGCTCAATTCTACACGAGTCAAAGAGTCCAGCTCACTTCTCCATGAGTCAAATAGTTCAGCTCAATTTTTGCTCGTCACGGAGCAGAAGAGCAGCCAGGGCTGCTTTTATACTATGTGGGGTGTGGTTCCATGACTCAGCACCCTCTAGGCCTGCCCCACCCCTTCCTTTGTTGTAGTCGCCTCTAGTATCTCCGAAACCTGGGATCTAGGCAGGCCTGGTTGCCATCAGCTGGGTCTGGAGGCGTGGCCTGGGGGGGAGAGTCAGGAGACGAAGACCTCATTATCTCCTCCACCTGGCCTGCCTCTGGCTCCTGGAGCTGAGCCAGAGGAGCCGGTGGTCCAGAGGTAAGTCCTGATGGCCCTTGTTATGTCTCGCCCACTCCCCCTGCCACAGCCGGGCCCCTCTTATCTCCTGCCAGATGCTGATAGTGCTGAAGAATGTCCTGGCATGCCTCCAGCCCCCAGCCCTGGCACCATGCCCGGATAGGCTGAACAAACAAATGTCCCTCCGATAGCATGTGCGCCTGAAGCCAGCCACGAGCTGAGATTACCAACAGCTGGAGACAAAACGATGCAATGGATAGACCCACGCTTCCAGAGAATGGAGAGGTGACATCGCCAAAAGGAAGGGAGGGGCAGGCCTGGATAAGTGCTGAGTCATGGAGCCACACCCCATGGCCTATATAAAGGATCTGCTTTCTGGCATTCTGAGTCAGGCAAAGTCTAACTTGGATTGCTGAAGTCACTTCCTGGTCTCCTGCCTGCCTTGAGAACTCTGATAGGACTTTGGCAGAGCTGCAGAGGCACGCTTGATACGGACTTCCCCGACCCGGCTGTCAGCGGAGGAGTGGGACACAACAGCCCTTCCCCCTCACTTTCCAAGTCACTTTCTGGCAGTGGGCCCGGCTCGGGGGGCGCAGACACAACATGAAGATTGTTTGTAAGGATGGGAGAGGGATCCCTTTTTATGACTCTGTAATCCGTTAATTTGAGATAAAGTTGGGGCGAACTAGATGGAGTTGAGCTGGATAGTCTTCATGACGCTGTGTGAAGTTGGCAGCCATATTTTTTCTTTGTGCCCTGAGAGACCAACATCTGCTGCTACCTAGGATTGAACCTTCCAACTTTGCAACTAACAGCAAAAACAAATCATCAACCTTTTTAATAATGCAAAATATGGAGTCCATGACATGAGACCTATAATTTTTAAAATATGAACTTTTTTCTCGCTATTATTTTTTTCACTAACTTTATTGTACTTTCTAAATAAATATTAGAGGTTTTAAGAGAGAAATATGTATTAGCAGAAAATTGTGATTTATGACTTTCTGTGCTAAGTATACTGTATTTTACAGTATAGCAAAATTACATGGAAAAATGTTCAATATATTTTACATTCTTTATGGTAATATGTATGTCGTATGTGATGGTTTAATGCTAATTTTTAAAATATGAAATTTTTGCTCTGCATATTATTTTTTTCACTAACTTTATTGTAATTTCTATATAAAAACACTTTTATTCGCCTTATTTAAGTGTTACATATTCACATATTTTTAGCCATGGCTTTATAATCTTATTAGGTTTTTATATATTTACTTTAGCTGCTATGTAGTAATGATGTTGTACTGGAGTTCCTGGGGAACCATGCATTCAAAAGAACAAAGCACATGTCTGGCTAGTGGCTCAGTGGCTAAGACACTGAGCTTGTCAATCAGAAAGGTCAGCAGTTTGGTGGCTCAAATCCCTATTACAGGTCTCCTGAATGAACTCAGTTGTCACTATCTGAAAAAAGGAGAAAGAGACAATGAGACAGAATTCTTCTACTGTAACTATTTATAGAAGCAAGGCATGTTCAGGATAAATTCCCTGAAGATTATGCCCATAGTAAGCTAGCCACATTTTTGAAACAGATGTTTAAGGGGCTATAGATATAATATTCCCATTAAAAAGGAGGCTTATTGCTTTGTTATGTCATTAAAATATAGCAAATTGATCTTTCAGTATGTAGTTGTAAATGAGACAATATACAATTTGAATCGCAGGAAGTGCTTGGCACAGTGAAGATACAATATATCAAATACATCAATTAACCTAACGTAATTGCAGATGCGCCTGTTCAAGAATTACTATAAAATTCTCATACATATGTACCTGCTGAAGAAAAATGTGTAAAATGAGACGATCAGCCAAATAAACGAAAGGCACAAAATAAGAAATAAAACCTAAAATGTAATTAAACCTAATTTCAAGACCATTCAGGATTTCTTCATACTGTTCTACAAATCATCCTCATTTCTGCCACAGCCATACAAATTGTTCTTGTTCTTTCTGAATGCTTCTTAGCATGTTTCTTTTTGAAAATTTCATCAACATCTGAACTACAACTATGATTAGGGGACTGGAGGCTAAAACATATGAAGAACGGTTGCAGGAACTCGGTATGCCTAGTTTAATGAAAAGAGGGACTAGAGGAGACATGATAGCAGTGTCCCAATATCTCAGGGGTTGCCACAAAGAAGAGGGAATCAAACTATTCTCCAAAGCACCTGAGGGTAGAACAAGAAGCAATGGGTGGAAACTAATCAAGGAGAGAAGCAACTTAGAACTAAGGAGAAATTTCCTGACAGTTAGAACAATCAATAAGTGGAACGACTTGCCTGCAGAAGTTGTGAATGCTCTAACACTGGAAATTTTTAAGAAAATGTTTTTGTTTTTCATCTTCATTTCATTTCATCTTCATCTACATCAGTCTTTCTCAACTTCAGCAACTTTAGGATATGTAAACTTGAACTCTGTATGTCAGCTGGGCAATTGTTGAAGACATTGCCAAGATTGAGAAAAATGATTTTAGATGGCTTTATTTTAGGTATTTATTTATTAAACTTCTACATCGCCCATCTTACCTAAGTGGGTCTGGGCTCTTTACAACAAAATAACAAAACAATATTTATTTATTTATTTTATTTATTTTTCAAATTTATATACCGCCCTATCTCCCTAAGGACTCAGGGCGGTTCACAGGCAGTTAAAATACATATAAATACAGATTAAAAAACAATTAAAAAACTTATTCTATTGCCCCAAATTTAAAATAGTATAAATAATAAAAACCCCTTAAAACCCATAACTTTAAAATCTAATCCAGTCCCGCGCAGATAAATAAGTGTGTTTTAAGCTCGCGACGAAAGGTTCGGAGGTCCGGAAGTTGGCGAAGTCCTGGAGGGAGTTCGTTCCAGAGGGTGGGAGCCCCCACAGAGAAGGCCCTTCCCCTGGGTGTCGCCAGACGGCACTGCCTAGCTGACGGCACCCTGAGGAGTCCCTCTCTGTGAGAGCGCACGGGTCGGTGAGAGGTATTTGGTAGCAGTAGGCGGTCCCGTAAATAGCCCGGCCCTATGCCATGGAGCGCTTTAAAGATTGTCACCAGCACCTTGAAGCGCACCCGGAAGGCCACAGGTAGCCAGTGCAGTCTGCGCAGGATTGGTGTCATACGGTAGCCATGAGGGGCTCCCTCTATAACCCGCGCAGCCGCATTCTGAACTAACTGCAGCCTCCGGATGCCCTTCAAGGGGAGCCCCATGTAGAGAGCATTGCAGTAATCCAGGCGAGACGTCACGAGGGTGTGAGTGACCGTGCATAGGGCATCCCGGTCTAGAAAGGGGCGCAACTGGCGCACCAGGCGGACCTGGTAGAAAGCTCTCCTGGAGACGGCCGTCAAATGTTCTTCAAAAGACAGCCGTTCATCCAGGAGGACGCCCAAGTTGCGCACCCCTTCCATCTGGGCCAATGACTCGCCCCCAACAGTCAGCCGAGGACATAAATGAACAAAGAAAAACACAGACTAAAAATAGAGTTAAGAACAAAGTTAAAACTTCCACAATAAAAGTGGAATTCAAAGTTAAAAATTCAAAAGGCTAAAAAGGCAAAGAGGGTGGTATTTAACATTTAAGTATGTTTCTCTTATTCTTACAGCCAGAATCATCAAAATCTACTGTAGATTCTGGAGAAACGTTTAACCTACTGACTAAAAATCTGAGGTGCTCATTATATGAACATCCCTACATTATTATTTTATTAGACCTTATCAAGCATCTACCTGTAACTTTTAATGAGAGAAACCATCAGAATTTCTTTTTATTTTTTTTAACACTGCAGCTATGTTTGAAAAGGTGAGAACTAAACTTGTAACTGTTATGCTTCATTAAGCTGAATTTTGAAAGAACTTTCTCCCTGAAATAATAACCAAAATGAACAAAATTTTTCCCTGGTATCATGGAATATTTCATGCAGGGGTTGTACACAGAAACTTTGATCTCTAATTGGCGAAATATATTTCACAGTTAGAACTGCAGAAAGATTTGCAAACATCCCAGTTGGATTCTGAAAAAAAACTACCCATGGTAGTTAAAATGTACGTAGGGAAAAACAAAACAAAAAGCCTGGCCGGAATTAAAATAATATTTTCAATTATCTTAAAGATACTAATTATAGTAAAAACATGGGATCTTTAAATTTAATTTAATTTTCTGAATGTCAATTCCCTCTGGAGGCTGGCAACATCCATTTGAAGGTGAGCCAAATTTCAAAAGCTGTTTATCAGAAAATATTAAGAGAATATATCTCTCTCTCTCTCTGTACCCTCTCTTTTAATTGATCAATTTCTGACATTTAATGAACCAGAATTAAGTACAATCATGGTCCAGCTTGACTAAATCTAGCCCAAGTGAAGCAAAGCTGGCTGAGCAATTCTGGGAGTTGAAGTCCACACGTTGTAAAGTTGCCAAGGTTGGAGACCCCTGGCCTAGGAGATGGAACCTGTAACATGCCATTTATTGACTAATACTTTTGAATAATCAATCTGTTTTATATCTGATATTTCAGTAATACTCATAAGCATCACATAAGACACAACACTCCTGTCACTATTTTGTAAGTACACAGTGAAAAGAATGATTTTTGTAAATAATAATAATCAAATTCATGGAGGAGGAAAAATCTGAGCATGTCAATTAAAAAATGGGACTTGTAGAAATGACTTCCTATTGAGATTGGTGTACTCTCTCTTTGCATTTATTTTTATTTTTAATTATTTTTAGTTTAGTTTTAATGCTAATTTTTCTATTTTTAATTGTTTGTGTTTTCAACAACTAAAATATACCTATTTTATCACTGATGGTTTTATACTATTCCAACTACTTCTTGTGAGATGAGTGATTGTATCAATTTGTTAATTAAATCATTAAATAAATGATGGACAGAACTGAGAAGGCATTGCAATATAATTGCATTAAATAGTTTATTTATACTGCAATTCATATTCTGGCTACTTTCAAATAACTAAAATAGAACATGAATAACTTGCAAGAGGTTTTGTATTAAGATGTTCATGGTTAGTGGCAATATATTTGAAACCCATTCCACAATGCTAGCTCTTTTTGTAGATTTTTCTTGTTATGAGTATCACTACCATGAATAGTTCACAGTTAAAAGATTCCTGCAAATTACTGGGGTGACATTTGCTTCTCTGATCATAATTATTATTCTGTTAAAATGTTTGAAACTTTCCTTTTCTCTGTGAACTAGCAATTTTGAAAACAAAGATAAAAGCTTTTGACTTCTGAAAGTATGTAATCACTTCCATATCTTAAAGATATAAGTTTAATTTAAGTTTTCAATAAGTTGTAATCATGTGTCTCTTTCACATTCCTAAAATTAAGATATTCCCAATTATAAAAAGATTGAAATGTCTGTATTAATAGCTAGTTTCCAGTTCTCAAAATCTGATAAACATAGTGCTGTGTTCTTAAGTAGGCACATATTTTGACTTAATGTTTTTAATATTCCTTCATCGCTTTCAATAAGCAAGAAATGTATAATTTTTATACTGATCCATTTTAATAATTTTATTAGCAGTAAATTAAATTACAAAGTTTCGACATTGCCAGAGCTTATCTTCAGGCTGAACTATACACAATCAAACTTCAAAATATAATAAAAAAGAATATGATTATAATAGTTATAAAATTGAAAGGACGGGACAGTTTGCAAACAAATATAAATATACAGTACCTCTGCAAAATATCTTGGTGTAATAAGAGGAAGAATGGAACAAAGCAATATAGAAAGTCTGTGGGGTGCTTTTAATCTTTCCCAAAATGTAGGCATCAAGACATTCACAAAAGATCAAAGTTTTGCAAATGAGATTTTCCTTGCATCTTGAAAAGCATTCAAGTTTTGAATTCTACAGCTTAAACAACAACAAAGTGGCTCATATCTTAAGAAACATGTTACATTAAAGCCACAAATTAAGCATGGCCTTTGATTCCCAAAATTGTATAGCTCTATATTTATTCTAGGAAATAATAATTTGAATTAATACATTATAAAATATATAGACATAAACTTGTATACTACTTACTTCCCTTTTGTACTTAATCTCTTTTTCTTGAGAGGACTCTCATTTAGCTCATCAATCATCTGTTAGGGATTTAAAAAAGCAAATTATATTGGTAAATTTATGTCACAAATTCCTTTAATTCATAAAAATCTTCTCAATACATTCAAAACTAGGAGAAGGGGTAGAGGTTTGGAAAATCTTAATGCATACATATTCAACCAAGAAAATAGCTTATGTTTTAATAGTATATTTATTTATTTTATTTTATTTATTTATTTATTTATATTGTCACACAGTATATATAAGCATAAGCATGAAATAACTATATAATATATAAGCATATATATATAAGTATAAGTATGTAATAACTATATTAATTGGATATAATGAAAGGAAACAATAGGACAGGAACGGTAGGCACGCTTGTGCTCTTATGCACGCCCCTTACAGACCTCTTAGGAATGGGATGAGGTCAATAGTAGACAGTTTTTGGTTGAAGCTTTGGGTATTTTGGGAAGAGACCACAGGTAGTTTATTCCAAGCATTAAGAACTCTGTTACTGAAGTCATATTTTCTGCAATCAAAATTGGAGCGGTTAACATTAAGCTTAAATCTATTGTGTGCTTGAGTATTGTTGCAATTGAAGCTGAAGTAGTCTTCGAAAGGAAGGACATTGTAATACATGATTGTATGAGTTAAACTCAGGTTATGTCGAAGGTGGTGTAGTTCTAAATTTTCTAAACCCAGGATTTCAAGTCTGGTGGCATAAGGTGTTTTGTTGTATTGAGAGGAGTGGAGAACTCTTCTTGTAAAATATTTCTGGACACACTCAATTGTATTGATGTCAGAAATGAGGTATGGGTTCCAGACAGTCGAGCTGTATTCAAGAATTGGTCTAGCAAATGTTTTATATGCTCTGGTTAGTAGTGTAGTGTTTTTGGAGAAGAAGCTATGCAAGATTAGGTTTACAACTCTTAAAGCCTTTTTTGCAATGTAGTTGCAGTGGGCTTTGACACTTAGATCATTTGATATGAAAACTCCAAGGTCTTTAACAGGGTGAGGGTCATCTGTAAGGTAATGTTCATCAAGCTTGTACTTAGTGTTTAGGTTATTTTTTCCAATATATAAGACTGAGCATTTGCTGGTTGAGATTTGGAGTTGCCAAGTTTTAGACCATTCAGATACAAAGTCAAGGTCTTTATGAAGGGTAGTTGTATTGTTGGTGGTGTTAAATAGTTTGACATCGTCAGCAAAGATAACACAATTACTTGTAATATGGTCACAGAGATCATTAATGTATAATATGAAGTGTGTTGGTGCAAGAACGCTGCCTTGGGGAACACCACTTTTGACAGGAACAGGATTTGATACAGCATTGCCAATTTTGACCACTTGTTGTCTGTTTGACAGGAAAGTTGTTATCCAATTGTGGAGGGGTCCTGAGATGCCATAGTATTTTAGTTTTAGGAGAAGTTTATCATGCACTACTGAGTCAAAAGCTTTACAGAAGTCTATGTAGATTGCATCTATTGCTTTGCCCTGATCAAGATTTGTAGTCCATAAATTTTTGCAGTGAAGAGATTGCAAGTTACATGTTATATGTTATATTATATTACATTTACATGTTATATTATTTACATTATATTATTTACTATATTATTTACTATATTTATTTATTTTATTATATTATTTACATGTTATATGTTATTTACATGTTACATATTATATGTTATATGTTGTCATTTTAGAGAAATTGTATTCCTTTTCCAAGTTTTCAAAGATTTTAAATATATCATATTTGTAAACTGATCATTTTATACTTATTTAGAAGTAGTTTTCTCTTTAATAAACTTTGGCAAATTAATTTAGCCTTGCAATCTGATTCAATTGTTAAGACCTTGGTGTTTCTACTAATTTATATTGGTTCTTTTCAACGAATGAGGTTGAGATAAAACATAATACTAAGTTTATGCTCTATGCTCTAACTTTGACATCACCATGATTAATTTTTGATTGCTATAATATTAAATGACAACATACACATTTCATTTTTCTATATCCAAAGAGCAAGTTGAATGTCTTGCCTGGAATAAGTGACATTTTGTTGTTATTGATTTTGGCTTGCCTTTTTTCTTAGTAAACATGAAATTATCTGCACATGCAGTGGCAAGAATGTACATACATACATACATACATACATATATATGTGTGTGTGTGTGTGTGTGTGTGTGTGTGTGCACGTGTGTGTGTGTGTGTGTGTGTGTGTATGTCTACATAAAGCATACACACATGATGCAGATGAAAAAGTCAGTATCTATGAATTTATTATTCAAAATTTGACTCTAATGATTAGTATAAATATGATTTTATTGTTTTTAATAATATTTTATTATTTAAATGAGCTTGAGATAAAACATAACACTAAGTTTATGCTCTATGAATTAAAGGTAAAATTAAGCCATCTTTTTTGTATCTACTGGGTACCACCTACAATGTTTCCTAAAGAATGAACTAATTATTATTTGTGTTAGCATTGTAATAAATTAAAGGAAGTTTTATCTCATTTGTTATGATCATGCCCTTCATTATACCTGCTTTAAAGTAATGCTTATATTTACAGAATTACTCAGAAAAAAAATCTGTTTTACAAAAACATGTATATTGTATTGAATTATGTACTGACTACTTGGATTTAACCTGTATTTGATTTATTATATTACATTAAAATAATTGAAATAAGTTAAAGAACTTGATCCTTAAATAAGTAAAGACAAACCATCAACCAGAATATGTTCAATTTTTGAAGTCTTCTTTGTTTAATATTATTGTAAACTAAATAGTTTATTCCTAACTTCGATGTGGAACTCTATGGCAATTTTAATTTTCTTCTCTATATTCTACATACATCTTTCTGATCATAAGCTGGTATAAACCTGTCTAGCCCATCAAGAAAAAAGTGAATTATTATAAAGGTCTTCCATTTATTGCTTCATTATGTATTATACAGATTTTTATGCAGAATATAATGGGAATATAAAATGATATAAATAAATCAGTGAGACTTGGAAATTCAACATCTGTCCCTGGTGTTCCTAAGTATAATTTAGTTTACTCAGAATATAATCTCATGCTTCATTAAAATATATGGAAATGATGACTTTCTGAAGGTGAAATGAGTGGATATGCTCCAATGGAGAAAACAATTTTTGTATACGTTAAGAACATTTGATCTTAACAGGAAGTGTATTTGAACGATGAGATATGGAAAATTTTCTCTCCCTGAAATAATTATGGCTATTAAATTATAATATTTGCTGTAGCTCTCAGCTGCCAAATAGCCCTTAATATGTTTAGAACTCTCCTTTATTGGATTCAGAAGAAAGATTAGTATTTAGAGGAGAAAACACCAGGGAATTCTGTGCAGCTTGTTAGAGATAGAGGAGCACTTTTTATGGCTTCTCTTAACTTATCTCAGGGACATGCATACATGAGTAAGTAAGTAAGTAGGTAAGTAAGTAAGTAAGTAAATATAACCAAGGAAACAAGCAGGGAAGCAATCAAGGAAGCCTAGTTAATGGATACAGAATTGTGACTGTGATAGTGGCATTTAAAAAAAAAAACCTACAGAAAGGAGAGATATAATGGAGTATGAGGGAGAAGGACATGGTTAGCAAACTGAACTGGAACGTTACATATTAAAAGGTTTTATTCCATTTGTCTTATGCCCAACAGGCACTGAGTAAAATTTATTACTTTGTGTACATCTATCTTTTATTTCACAGATATGAGCAATCTGATAGCAAAGAAAGAATGCACACCAAAGATTTTTTTTTGCTTCAAATAAAGCGAAGGAAAAAAAGAGGCAAGGTTCAAAATAATTATTTCCCAACTCAACTTATCTCATATGATTACTATTACAGAGATAAATTTAAGCTCAAAAAATATAAGGAAATAGTTAAATAGAATAATACTAGCGAGTAATTCTAGAGGCAGACAAAGTCTTAATAAGCTGCACTCCTATATTAAAGGACTTAATAGCCCCACATTCTATAGGATGCAGTTGGGAACATCTAGTTTTCAGCTAAATGATTTTAAAGTAACTTGATTAGGGTGAAAGACACAAAGGAGAGGTTCTGCAGTGTACTACACTCTAAGTTTAGAGATATACTTTGTATTTCATCCAAAGTGTTTTTAGTTTTTTTTAAAGTCCTATACCTGTACAATTAGCACAGGGGCCCTCCAAGGCTGTGTGCTCTCCCCACTTCTCTTCTCTCTGTATACCAATGACTGCATCTCCAACGATCCATCTGTTAAGCTACTGAAGTTCGCAGATGACACAACAGTGATTCGTCTCATTCGAGACAATGACGAATCCGCATATAGACGAGAGGTCGAACGACTAGCCTTGTGGTGCAACCAAAACAATCTGGAACTGAACACACTCAAAACCGTAGAAATGGTAGTAGACTTTAGGAGAAACCCTTCTGTTAAGTTCTGGAAGTAACGAGGCTGGAGACCAGGGTAGTGACAACAGCTCTTTAATATAGGGTGAACCCAGCAACTGGCTGGGAGAAAAACCTCTCCTTTTATACAGTTCTACTGGAGGCTTCGTCCAATCAGCAACGTGCTGATTTCCCGCTCAAATATTTAAAGGTACAAACCTGAATACATAACACTCCTCCCCTCCCAGAAAACACTTTGCCTCTATTTACATATTTATTTACATGTTATTTTTCGACGTAGTCACGCAAATAACCTGGGCGTCTCCTAGTTCTTTCTGACCTGCGCGGTTCAGTTCTGGGTGGTGTTTTGAGCTGGTCGGAGGGGCTGTTTTCTCCTCCCAGCTCTCTCTCTGAGCCAACGGGCTCCGGATTATTGGCCGACTCTTTTTCTTGGCCATCCGGCCTTGGATTATTTTGGAAATTGTCCCTGCTGTTTCCCTCGGGAACCTGATGGCGTCGCTGGAACTCTGGGACCTCAGCTAAGTCTTGCGCCTCCCCGGGGTCATTGTCAGCTGTGACTTCAAATTGGTATTGGTCATGATCTGTTTCATTTGGTTCGGTTTGATCAGTTATTCGTTTCTTTATTTGATCTATGTGGCGCCTCCACACTCGGTTGTCTGGTAGCTCTACCACGTACGATTTTGGGCCGGTTATCTTTATTATTTGTCCTGCAAACCAACTAGGGCCGTCCCCATAGTTTCGGGCCCACACCCGGTCGCCTATGCTCATTTCCCTTGTCTTTTCTAGTTCCCCCTTGTAACCCTCTGGTGTGTAATGGGGATTCAAACGGTCAAGTGGGCATCGGAGTTTCCGTCCCATTAGTAATTCGGCTGGGCTTTTCCCGGTGGCCGTGCTTGGGGTTCTGTGCTGGACGGCTAGGAAAAAGTCTATCTTTGTTTGCCAGTCACCTGGCTTGAGCCTGGACAATGCCTCCTTAGCGCTCCGGACGGAACGCTCTGCAAGGCCATTCGACGCAGGGTGGAAAGGCGCAGAGAGGGCATGTCGGATGCCCTCCTCTGCCAGGTATTCTTCAAACTGGGCTGCCGTGAATTGAGGCCCATTGTCGGACACCAGAGTGTCCGGCAACCCGTGAGTTGCGAATAGATGGCGCAGGGCTGTGATTACTGCTTCGGCCGTAGTGGATTTCATGAGTATGATCTCCAACCATTTAGAGAATGCATCAACAACCACTAGGAACGTTTGGCCGTGGAAAGGGCCGGCAAAATCAATGTGGATTCTTGACCAGGGCCCTTGGGGCTTTTCCCATTCTCTGACTGGGGCCGTTGGGGGTAGAGGTCTGGACTCTTGGCAAGCCTGGCATTTCCCTACCCTCTCAGCAATCTCTGCGTCCATGAGTGGCCACCACACATAGCTTCTAGCTAACCCCTTCATCCTTACGATCCCTGGGTGACCCTCGTGGAGGAGGTCCAATACCTTTCCCCTTAATTTATCAGGAATTATTACACGATCACCCCATAACAGGCAACCCCCTTGAGCCGAGAGCTCATCTCGTTTTTTAACAAATTCTTTGAACCGTTCGCCCGGTAGCGCGGCCACCTCTCTGTACCCAACCGAGTACAGTCCTTAACACAATGTCCCGGTATGATGCCCGAGCCACTTCCTTAGATGTGACTGGGCCAGAGTCCAAAGAGTCAATAAGTAGGATGGGCGTTCCCGGAGTGGGGTCTTCGGTCGCCCCTGGTAGTGGGCATCGGCTTAACGCGTCCGCATGCCCCACTTCTTTTCCTGGTCGATGCTGCAGCTTGTACGAATAAGCGGCTAAGAATATAGTCCAGCGGGTCAGTCGTGGCGAAAGTGCCACAGGCGTTGGGTGGTCGCCAGCCAGTATCCCTAGTAGCGGTCTGTGGTCAGTCACGATTTCAAAATCCCGCCCAAAGACATATTCGTGGAATTTTTTAACCCCTGACACAATGGCTAGTGCTTCTTTATCTAATTGGCTGTAGTTTCTCTCTGGGGAGGACATCGTTCTAGAGTAAAAAGCTATAGGGGCTTCTGTGCCGTTTGGGAGTCTATGGCTGAGTACAGCTCCCACCCCATAAGGGGAGGCATCGCAAACCAACACTAGGGGTAATGAGTTGTGGTATTGGATGAGCAGGCTATCACTTGAGAGCAGGTTCTTTACTGCTTCAAAAGCCCTATTTTCCGACTTTCCCCAAGACCAAACAGTATTTTTTCCTAAGAGCCTATGCAGCGGTTCCGCAACGGTTGCTTTGTTCTTTAAAAAGACCGCGTAAAAATTCACCAATCCCAGGAATGCCTGCAGCTCTGCTTTGTTTTTGGGCGCTGGAGCCTTCCTAATTGCCTTAACCTTGCTCTCAGTGGGGTGAATTCCTTTCTTGTCTATCCGGTAGCCCAAGAAATCGACGGATTCGACCCCTATCTGGCATTTGTTTGCCTTGACTTTTAATCCGCTGTCCGGAAAATGCCCAAAACCTTTCTTAACCGCTCCCCAATTCCTCCATGTTTTCCCTGAAATTAGGACATCATCAGTAGGAACTACCCTGGGAGCCCCTGCAGTAGTCGTTCCATTAGGTTTTGGAACAGCCCTGGTGCCACACTAACCCCAAATTGCAATCGGGTGCACTTGAAGGCCCCCCTGTGCGTTACAATCGTTTGGGCTTCGGCTGTCGGGCGTCTCACGGGCAGTTGTTGGTAGGCTTGGGCTAAGTCTAACTGCGAAGACTTGCCCTTGCCCCAAAGAGTGCAATAAGTGTTGCACCACGGGAACCGGGTAAGCGCTTTTCTGTAAGGCTTTGTTAAGCGTCGCCTTGTAGTCAGCGCAAATTCTAATTGACCCGTCCGGCTTTATTGGGGTGACGATTGGCGTCTCCCACTTTGCGTGATCGACTGGCACCAAAATCCCCTGACTTTTGAGCTTGTCCAGCTCCTTATCGATTTTGGTTTTAGGGCAAAGGGACTCTCCTCGCCTTAAGCCTAATGGGGCTACCTGGGGTCTAAGTTGAAGGAAATAGGGGTCCCCTTGTACTTGCCCAGGCAGTCCTTGAAGACATCTTCGAACTCGTTAAAGAGAATGTCTTTCAGGTTACAGTCACTTCTGTAGATGCCAGTCACTCCCATGCCCAGGGCACGAAACCAGTCTAGTCCCAACAGACTGGGCAGAGTTCCTTCGACGATCGTGATGGGCAGGGTCTTCTTGTATGGACCGTACTCGACTCGGACGGAGGTGGTCCCTCGAACAGGGATGCGATTCCCCTGGTAGTCGTGGACTCGTAGCCGTTGTGCTTGCAGGTGGCGCTTCGCGACGGACGGCAGCGACTTCGCCAAAGTGTCCCAGGACATGATGGTGATCGCTGATCCCGTGTCTACTTCGAGCCGGCACCGTACTCCCTCTATTTTTGGCTTGGTGAAGATCTTCTTCTCCACTTGGGTCGAGGCGCGGCCTATGACCACAGTTGTTTGGTTGGAATCCGCGCCTTTTTTGTTTGAGCCAATCGCGGGTCGCCTTGCCGATTCCGCGCTCTGATTGGCCGATTTGAATTTTCGGCGGGAAGGTTGGGCCGCTCGACAAACTTGAGCTAGGTACCCTTTCTTCCCACACCGCCGACATGTCGCGTCCTTAAACTTGCAGCGTTGGCGCTGGTGTTGACCCCCGCAGCTTCCGCATTCGTCTCGGTCCCCTTTGTCGCGTTTCTCGATGCGGCAGACCCCTTCCTCATCTTCACCGTCGGATTCGGTCTGAACCTCCTCCTGGTGCACCGGAGTTGCCTTCGCGCTCGCCTTTTGTGGGACCGGCTTCTGCAGTGTCTCTGCCGCTTGGGAGGACATTTCATGTGCTCTGGCTTCGTCCAGAGCGTTGGCCAGCGTTAGGTTGCTCTTTGCTAGCAGCCGTCGCCGCAAACGGATGTCTTTGACCCCTCGGATGAGTTGCTCGAGGAGCACCTCGTCTAGGTCACGGTATCCGCAGTCCTTGGACGCTTTTCTTAGGGCGGCCATGTAGTCACCGATGGATTCGCCCTCCATCTGTCTTCGCTCTCCGAATTCAAAACGCCGCACGTATTTGGACGGCGTTGGTGCGAAGTGGTTTTTTAGTAAAGTCTGTAAGGTTGGCCACGACACCGACTGCAACGGCGTTGGCTCTGCCAGGGCTTCCGCGATATCAATGACCTCCGGACCACAGTGGCTTAGGAAATAAGCCCTTTTTCGGTTATCTGGAACTCCGTGCAGTTCGTTGGCTTCTAGGAAGCTCTCGAAACGGGTCATATACGTCCCCCATTTCTCTTTAGCCGGATCAAACGGTGCGGGCGGAGTGTAACTGGCCATCTCCGCTTTTCTGCCCTGGGTTTGCTGGGTTCGGGTCTATCGTGCTTCAGCTCGGTTCTGGTTCTCCTCAGCCTCGAAATCCCACCTTCGTCGCCAATGTTAAGTTCTGGAAGTAACGAGGCTGGAGACCAGGGTAGTGACAACAGCTCTTTAATATAGGGTGAACCCAGCAACTGGCTGGGAGAAAAACCTCTCCTTTTATACAGTTCTACTGGAGGCTTCGTCCAATCAGCAACGTGCTGATTTCCCGCTCAAATATTTAAAGGTACAAACCTGAATACATAACACCTTCCATACTTCGCCTCTCACAATACTAGACAACACAGTATCAACAGTAGAAACCTTTAAATTTCTAGGTTCTATCATATCGCAAGATCTAAAATGGACAGCCAACATCAAAAACATCATCAAAAAAGGACAACAAAAAATGTTCTTTCTGCGCCAACTCAGTAAGTTCAAACTGCCCAAGGAGCTGCTGATTCAGTTCTACAGAGGAATTATTGAGTCTGTCATTTGCACCTCCATAACTGTCTGGTTCGGGTCTGCAACCCAACAAGAAAAACACAGACTTCAGAGGATCATTAGAACTGCAGAAAAAATAATTGCTACCAACCTGCCTTCCATTGAGGACCTGTATACTGCACGAATCAAGAAAAGGGCCGTGAAAATATTTACAGACCCCTCGCATCCTGGATATAAACTGTTTCAACTCCTACCCTCAAAACGACGCTATAGAGCACTGCACACTAGAACAACTAGACACAAGAACAGTTTTTTCCCGAAGGCCATCACTCTGCTAAACAAATAATTCCATCAACACTGTCAAACTATTTACTGAATCTGCACTACTATTAATCCTCTCATAGTTCCCATCACCAATCTCTTTCCACTTGTGACTGTATGACTGTAACTTGTTGCTGGCAATCCTTATGATTTATATTGATATATTGACCATCATTTGTGTTGTAAATGTTGTACCTTGATGAAGGTATCTTTTCTTTTATGTACACTGAGAGCATATTGAAGAGCATCCGGAGGCTCCAACTGGTACAGAATGCGGCCGCGCGGGGGATTGAGGGAGCTCCTCGTAGCTCCTATGTAACACCTCTCCTGCGCGGGCTGCATTGGTTGCCGGTGGTCTTCCGGGTGCGCTTCAAGGTGTTGGTTATCACCTTTAAAGCGCTCCGTGGCATTGGACCGGGATATTTACGGGACCGCCTGCTGCCGCCAGTTCCCTCCCATTGTCCTGTGCATCCAGTGTGCTCTCACAGGGAGGGCCTCCTTAGGGTGCCGTCAGCCAACCAATGTCGGCTGGTGGCCCCCAGGGGAAGAGCGTTCTCTGTGGGAGGCCCGGCTCTGTGGAACGAGCTGCCGGTGGGACTCCGTCTTCTCCCTGATCTTCGGAGCTTTAAACGCCAGCTCAAGACTTTCTTTTTTCACCAAGCGGGGCTGGCCTGATTGATTGATTTTAATAATTGGGGACTTTAGCGGGCTTTTAACAGGGGTTTTATCTTTGTATTTTTATCTAATAGTTTTTAAGTATACAGCAGTTTAATTAGATTTTTAATTTTGTTATGGTATTTTAAATGGTTTTTTGTATTATTGTAATTTTATTTGCTGTACACCGCCCTGAGTCTTCGGAGAAGGGCGGTATAAAAATGTGAATAATAAATAAAATAAATAAATAAATAAATATGCACCAAGACAAATTCCTTGTGTGTCCAATCACACTTGGCCAATAAAAATTCTATTCTATTCTATTCTATTGGGTGAGATTGCATAATATAGCTGTAAGTCAAAAGGTAGGGTTTCCCATTTGGAAGAGTAAGTGGAAAAGAATTATTGTAAAGCACTTTATTCATCAAAACTGATATGTATCAGATGTGGGAGGGGGAAATGAAATAACCTTGGCTGGATCCTTGAGGTCTATATTTAGCAGAGCATATGTGTGCTGTATGGGTCAACAGAAGTATTTACAAACAGATGCTTAACATCCAAACAGTCAAGCAAAGCTTATTAAGAATGTTATATGTTATTATCAAACTCTTGGAAGATTTCTGTCCTTGTAATGAGAGAGCACAATAATCAAACAAACAAAAATTACAACAAAAACTACAAAAGAGAAAAGATGATAAGCACAATAAGTGAAAGACCTCATTCTCCCTTACAGGACCTGAGTAAAGAGGCAAGACTTCACAGCTCTTCTAAACAACACGTATAAACCAATGAATAGTGGTGAGCAATTAATAAATATCTCTAGCTTATACGGCTGATCTCAAAAGCTTTAAATGATAATGAAATGCTGTGGAAAGAAAAATGTTGGCACCTGCTTTTCTAGTCTACTGTATTATTTTGGAATTGTGATTTGAAAAGATATGGAATGTAGATGCATTTCTTTATTAGTTCTAATGATTGTCCGATAGCAATCCATTTTGTATATAAAACTGTGCAGTGCAGATTGTTTAAAAAATATTGGATTCATTTTACTGCCTAATCAGGCAAAGAAGCCTTCCATTACATCCGACTTTTCTATGCTTTTATTTTTTTAAAAATCTGTCCATTTAAAATACATATAAAAATTATGTTGGTTGGAAACTCTATCCATTTTGGTGATAGTGGGATATATTCATTGGTTTGTTGAGAAGATACTTAAAGAAACCTATGATTTGAAATATTTTTTGCACCTAATGAACAAATTAGTAAAAATCCAGCATTAAGTCAAAGAACATGATTTTTTATGAAATAAAGAAATTAAGTTGCTTCTTTTAGAGTAATTAAAATAATCCTTAAAACCCAAATATTCTACTTTTAAAAAATGGGATTATTTATTTTAGATGAGATCTGACATATGGGACTTTAAATAAATATAATTGAATTGAAATAAAATAGTCAAATATTTGGCTTCTTAGAAATGAACTGGAAAAGAGTATTTAAAGGAAAAGTTTCAAGAACAAATTCATGTCATCCCATTAAAGATACATGACAAAGCATGTTTCTGAAAGATTCATTCACTAAAAATAAAATTAAATGCCTACAGACAACATTAATATTTGGGCGTGGGTCGTAAATGTTCCATCAGGATTTGGGGATAATGCATCTAAATTGCTTTAACACAATGTCAAAGATATTTTCAGAACCTTCTTAGTTGCTATAGTCATTACTTTTGGTGGTGGAAAACAAGTATTAAGTATACTAAAATTAACAATCAAATCAGTAAGATATGCCAATTCTGATGGTTCAACATGGGATTATTAGTCCTTAGGGAGATAGGGCGGTATATAAATATGAAAAATAAAATAAATAAATAAGTAAGAATAATAAGATTTTCAGATGGCCTATAGTGGATCTAGGACTGAGACTTGTAGGAGCATAGTAACTGTGAAATTAGCGTTAATGAATTCTTGGGTTAAATTAATCAAATTAATTAAATTAATTGTTAAATACAATTAACAATTGTATTTTTGAAGATTCGGCTTTTATGTTTCCAAGTTGGCTTTTTTGTTTCAGTGTTAAAAATTATATCAAAGATAATATAGTATAAAGTTAACAGAGGTGTTTCCTATTTTTACTGGGAGAAATTAAACTGTATTTATAGGTGCCTATATATGAAGTTTATATTCATTTCCATTTGATTATTTGAACTTTGACATCACCATGATTAATTTTAGATTGCTATAATATTAAATGACAACATACACATTTCATTTTTCTATATCCAAAAAACAAGTTGATTGTTTTGCCTGGAATAAGTGACATTTTGTTGTTATTGATTTTGGCTTGCCTTTTTTCTTAGTAAACATGAAATTATCTGTACATGCAGCTGCAAGAATGTACATATATCTATATATGTCTAGATAAAGCATATACACATAACGAAGATGAAAAAGTCAGTATCTATAAATTTATTACTCAAAATTTGATTCTAATGATTAGTATAAATACAATTTTATTATTTTTAATAATATGTTATTATTTAAATACATTAAGTAAGATGCAAAATCACACTGCATCTTTTCTAACCTATTTGTATTGTTTCTTTTCTCTTTCTTTATTTTTCCCTGTTCCAGTTTTTGTAGGAGATAACCAGGCTGTGCTTGAGGGCAGGGTCAAATAGATCTTTAGTCAGGGGTCCATCCACTCCTGAAAGGTGGGCGTGGCATGCACATGACACATCCGGCCTGTGGGTGACAGTTTGACATTCCTGCCCTAACCAACCATTATATATTATTTTTGAAAAATCCTTTTTTTTTTTTATTACTTTTTTTACAACAAACAAACAAAAAGAAAATACATTATTACACCCTTGTGCTATACATAAAAGGAAGATTTGGGTCTTCGGATATATCCTCATGATTGCCAAAATCCACGTTCTCGAGGTACAGGTACTGAAGCGTCCAATGTTCCAAGTGCAAAGTCCACAAATGGTTTCCAAGTCTTCCAGAAAATATCTTCTTTATACACACCACTTTTAATTTTAATATCACATGTCATTTTATCATTTAAAGCTAGTTTCCACATTTCAGAATTCCACTCTTCTATTCTAAAAATCACATCTAGTTTCCAATATCTAGCTATTATAATTCTACCTATTATAATCATAATTCTAATCAATTCTTTTTCATATTTTGTTAATTCTATTTCCTTAATTACCAACAATAATATAGTTTCCACTCTCAATGTTATTACTTTCCCCATCATTTCAAATATCATTTTCTCAATTGTTGCCAAAACTTTTAACCTTATCACAATTATACCACATATGTTCATAAGTCCCCAATTCCATCTCACATCTCCAACATTTTTACTAATTTTTTATCCATTTGTGACAATCTTACTGGAGTCAAATACCATTTCCAAACAACTTTATAATTGTGCTCTTTAATCCTTATAGATAAAGTTCTCATAATTCTACTCTTCCAATTCACATTCCAATCTGACTCTGGTATTTCAATATTAAGATCTTTTTCCCAATTTGTCCTCATCACTCTTTGTAATTTTTCATCAGAATTTATAATCTTATAAACCCTACTAACGAGTCCCTTTAGCCCAATTTCATCTTTCATAATCCGAGATACTAAATATTCAAATTCAGTTTCACATCTATTTATCGAATAATTTTCCTTTAGTTTTTTTGTCCATTTTTCTATCTGTATTTTTTCAAACCAACTTAACCCTAATTTTTCAATAATTTCTTTATTCCTCCTTTCATTTCCATAACTTTTATCCAATCTCTAATAATTTCTATATTTTCCTCTTTAATCACTTCATTACGTTTTATATTATTTTTAATCGCCAAATTCAATTGTCTCCCCAAAAGATTATATCCGAATTAAAATTTTAACAAATTTATTCCACATTTTTACTTAATCCCTTTAACCAATAACTTCTACTTACACATTTTAAATTTGCTTTATCTAAAACCACCTTGATCCAAATTTCTATATCCCTTAACTCTAAGTCTCTCCAATAGCTATCTTCACCTTTAAATATTTTTACCACTATCCGGATACCATACGCACAGTAATAATTAAATAATTTGGGGATTCCTAATCCACCTTCCTTTTGACTTTGATACCACATTTTCTTCACTAATCTAGGTCTTTTACCACCGTTACAAAATTTATCCAGTTTTTTCTGATATCCTTCAATATCTTTCTCTGTCAAATTTAGTGGTAGCATCTCAAATAAAAAGTTGAACTTGGGCAGCAACATCATCTTACACATTGCAATTCTACCAAACCAAGACAACTTTAAAATTTTATATTTATCTATCTTCTTCTCAATTTCGTTAATCACCACATCATAATTAAATTTTTTCAATTCTTTAACCTTAAGTGAAAGCACTATACCCAAATATTTCAATGTGTTTTTAATCCTTATCCCAAATTGCTCTTGCATATTCTCAGACTCATTACCATTACTATCCATCAATAATTCTGACTTTGACCAATTTACTTTCAATCCTGTCATTTCCTCAAATTCTATCAAATGCTTATATATCTTTTTCAAATCTTTCTCTACATTTTTCAAAATAATTAAAGTATCATCCGCATACAAATTTATCTTATACCCCTTATATCCTTCTAATTCTTCATCTTTTTCTATCATTTTTGTCAATATCTCCATAGCCAATAAAAATAATATTGGGGACACGGGACATCCTTGTCTCGTACCAGCTTCTAATTTTATCTCTTCAGTTAATATTCCATTCACCTTCACTCTTGCACTGCTCTTTTGGTACAATTTTGAAATAACATGTATAAACTTATTACCAAAGCCTAAAGCCTCCACAATTACTTTAATAGTTTCCCATTGTACAGAATCAAAAGCTTTAAAAATATCCAATGATACTATACCAATTTTATCACCATTATATTCAGCTACATCTATAATATTTAATACTCTTCTAACAATATCGCTCATGTATCTACCCTTCACAAAACCTACTTGATTATAACTTATATATCTATCTATAAATCTATTTAGTCTATTACTTATAATGGCAGTAAATATCTTTGCATCCTGATTAATTAAAGAAATGGGCCGATAGGACTCAATCCTTTCTAAATCCTTATCTGGTTTAGGAATTAAGGATATCACCGTTCTGTTCCATAACGAAGGTACTTCCCCACCATGTAATATTCCATTGAATAATTTTTGCAATCTTGGTATTATTAATTCTTTAAATTCTTTATAAAACTCAACAGGTAATCCATCCTCACCTGGAGCTTTCCCTAATTTTAATTTTTGTATTATTCCATTAATCTCATCTTGTGTTATATCTTCTTCCATCAATTCCTTATATGTTTGATCAATTTTCACCACATACTTTTCTAAATAGGTTTGCAATTTTCCCCGATTAATTGGTTTCTTTGAATATAGATTCAAAATTGTAGAAAAGTAAATCCAGAAAACTTTAGGCCAGCTAATTTGAGATTGACATGTGAAAAGATTCTAGAGGTCTGTAAAGGCCTTAAAAACTGTGCAGTAATTTTAAGGATTCTGTTAATAGTAAGAGATTCACAAAGAACAAATAAGAAGAAAAAAACACTAATGTTGAAGGGTGATATTACGCTGGCACAGAAATGTGAAAAAAAGAGCATTGGTCTGAACCTCAGTGCATATAACTTTTGTATAAGCCCCAAACTTTCAGTAGTTTAAAATACCTAACATTTCAGAGATGCAACAGAATATGTTATGGTTGTTCACATTGTTCAAGACTCTAGGAAATTTCAGTCTACTTTGTCTTACGAAGGCTAAAACAAAAACCAGAATTCAGCATAGTGTAAACTCACAAAGCATCCCTGGCCTGTTCTCCAGTTGCCATAGGCAAGGGGGATGGGAAACCGATGATGCACCATGACAGTCAAAGACAGGAGCACATTCCAGACATACCTCTCTCAAGGCTGTCTCCCAGGGTTACCCAGAGCGGCTGGAGGGGAGTGATCTCTACAACCCACGAAATTGCTCCGTTGGCGAATGTGATTGATAACACACCAGTGGTGGGTTACCCCCAGTTCAGTCCGGTTCTTGCGAACCAGTAGTAAAACTGGCGAGAGGCTCTGCCCACCCGCCCAGACATCATTATGGTTGTTCTGTGAAATTTCTGTGCATTCACAGAAGCGCATGCGAGTGAAGTGCGATCCCCTTGTGAACCGGTAGTAAAGGTAAGTAGAATACATCCCTGTGACACACTCTTCGGGGGAGGGGGGAAATAGGGTCATGATTGGAATGTAAATTATGTGGGGTCAGAGTTGTCTTCACTTGGAATGTGTTGGCATGAAGTTCCTAATAAATAACTGGATTTATTTTGAAGCTTGGCTCGAGGCTCATGATTTAATTAGGGCATCTGTCGAAACCCTGACACATAGCTTTGTTAAAATTACTGTATCAAAAAGTCTTCTTATGTCTTGTTTGGATCAAGTAACTTCTTAAATACATTATAGGAATACTGAAGGAAGACTATATATTGACCTCAGCAAAACACATCAACAGACAATGGTGATTGGCAAGTTAATGGTATTAACTGAGGATTCCTTATTAATGATTCCTCCTGAATTGGAGAGAGGTCTTCGATCTTTTATTGATTTGGATGAAGACAGGGAGGAACTGTTTATCAATTTGACAAACAATACAAAATTGGTTGTGATAGCTAGAAGGCACAGAATTAAAAAATAATTGTAATGGATTCAAGAAATGTGCTGAAAGCAACAGAAAGTTGTTAAACAACTGGTTATTTTTAATCTTGGAAAAAAGATCTCATTTGTTCTTTGTCATTCCAAAACATAGGACACAAAATAATGTATCTGAGATCTTAAATGATTGTTAGGTAATTTTTTTTTTAATTTTATTTTGTCACAACAATATATGTAGGTATCATGCAAAAGATTATATAGTATATAAACACATATATGAGTAAATATAAGGAGGTATAAGCATATATATAGGAAGAAGAAAAGAAAAAAACAATAGGACAGGAACGGTAGGCACATTTGTGCGCTTATGCACGCCCCTTATGGTCCTCTTAGGAATGGGGTGAGGTCAATAGTAGAAAGTTTTTGGATAAAACTTTTAGGATTATGGGAAGAGACCACAGAGTCAGGTAAAGTATTCCAAGCACTGATGATTCTGTTACAGAAGTCATATTTTCTGCAATCTAGATTAAAGCGGTTGACATTAAGTTTAAATCTATTAGTTGCTCTAGTATTATTGCAATTAAAGCTGAAGTAGTCTTTAACAGGAAGGACATTACAATAGATGATTCTGTGAGTTAAGCTTAGATCATGTCGAAGGCGACGGAGTTCCAAGTTTTCTAAGCCTTGGATTTCAAGTCTGGTGGGATAGGGTATTTTATTGTTTTCTTATGTCAATTTCTTAACATAAGAAAAGTTGGAGGCGTTACCCAGAAAGGCAGTGAGCTTGTCTTCACTGAAAGTGTTCAAGTGGAAATTAGAATGTCAGCTTTTTGGTTAATTTGGATTCTTGCATTGAGCAGTAAGTCGGACTTGATGGTTTACATAGCCTTCTACAATGCTAAGATTCATAAAATCTGAATAGAAGCATGTTTGAGCACACAGACAGTATCCATTATATGAGCTCTGGTGAAAAAGGATAAATAATTGCATACAAGTGCACACCCGCCTCTCAAGTCATAACTTTATCCTTAATTTTGAATAAGGAAGACATTCAAAGAGTATTACTGTTTATTGATTTGATAACAGGCATAAAAAATAGCAGAAACAAAATGCCTCATTTTGTCTGGCTGCTGTAGTGCTGAATGAATTGGACCATTTAGAGATTTATTTATTTATTTATTTATTATTTCAATTTCTATACCGCCCTTCTCCCAAAGGACTCAGGGCAGTTTACAGCCGGATAAAACAACAAATACAAAAATTAAAAACAAATTTAAAAAACTGATTCCAAATTGGCTGAAAATTCTAAAAAACTAATAAAAAACCCCATTAAAAACTATTAGGCCAGTCCTGCGTGATGGAATAAAAACGTCTTCAGCTCGCGTCGGAAGGTCCGGATGTCAGGGAGTTGGCGTATCCCTGGAGGTAGCTCGTTCCAGAGGGCTGGAGCCCCCACAGAGAAGGCCCTCCCCCTGGGGGTCACCAGTCAACATTGTCTGGTCAACGGCACTCTGAGGAGACCCTCCCTATGGGAGCGCACTGGTCGATGGGAGGCCACCGGTAGCAGCAGGCGGTCCCGTAAATAACCTGGTCCTATGCCATGGAGCGCTTTAAAAGTGGTAACTAACACCTTGAATTGCACCCGGAATACCACCGGAAGCCAGTGCAGCCTGCGCAGGAGAGGTGTTATATGGGAGCCTCGAGATGCTCCCTCTATCACCCGTGCGGCCGCATTCTGCACCAGTTGGAGCCTCCGGGTGCTCTTCAAGGGGAGCCCCATGTAGAGAGTGTTGCAGTAGTCCAGGCGGGAAGTGACGAGGGCATGAGTGACTGTGCATAGGGAATCCCGGTCCAAGAAGGGACGCAACTGGCGTATCAGGCGAACCTGATAAAAAGCTCCTCTGGCAACGGCCGTCATATGCTCTTCTAACGACAGCCGTGCATCCAGAAGGACGGCTAGATTGCGAACCCTCTCCGTGGGGGCCAATGACTCACCCCCTACAGTCAACGATGAAATCAGCTGATTGTACCGGGATGCCGGCATCCACAGCCACTCGGTTTTGGAAGGGTTGAGTCGGAGCCTGTTTTTCCCCATCCAGACCCGCACGGCCTCCAGGCACCGGGACATCACTTCAACGGCTTCTTCGGGGTGGAAATGTACAGCTGTGTATCATCAGCGTACAGGTGACACTGCACCTCAAAACCACGGATGATCTCACCCAGCGGCTTCATATAGATGTTGAACAGGAGAGGCAAGAGAACCTACCCCTGTGGCACCTCACATAAGAGGCGCCTCGAGGCCGATCTCTGCCCCCCCCAACACCGTCTGCGAATGGTCAGAAAGGAAGGAGGAGAACCACTGAAAAACGGTGCCCCCCACTCCTAACCCCTCCAGCCGTCGCAGCAAGATACCATGGTCGATGGTATCAAAAACCGCTGAGAGATCTAATAGGACCAGGGCAGAGGAACAACCCCTGTCCTGGGCCGTCCAAAGGTCAAAGATTTAGTTTAAAGATAACAGTTCCCAGCAATACTAACTTAGCTTAAGAGTTGAATCTCAGGAAAGATGTTCAATAAGACACAAGGAAAGGAATGAAAACTTCTCTTTTGAAGCATATAGCAGTGGCAAAGGTAGCACAGGAACAAAGGATCTACATCCTTACAGCTGCAGACAGTGACCTCAAATCTCACTAATAATTGGATTCAGAATGAAGAGGCATCAAAAACATTCTTCCTCATTACTACTACAATGAAATTTCTCAGCTTGGAATCTAAAACAATGTTGTGTTCTTTGGTGTGAACTTTTGGCAGTGACATCTTAGTGAACCAAATAGTTAATACCCAGGTCTGCTAGAAAGTGACTCACTTTTTTCAGTGTGTCACAGCTGAAAGCAAAATTGCAATGTTTATTTTTCTGTAATATTGTACTATCTGAAACTTTGAGATACATATACAGAATTAATATAGAGATATAATACACTGTGTTTTGACAGAGGCTAATTAATACTTCTTGCTTTCTTGTTTTGGATTTCATTTTCTTTTGTATCATTTCCAATCTTTCTTACACAGTGGTGTTTTTTTTCCCCTCTCTAAAAATAACAGCCCAAAGACATTTTTATCTACCAGAACACTACTTTAGATTATTGTCGTGAGATAGGAAAAAAACAGTTTCCCCCTTTCTTTTTCTTTTTCTTTTGTTATTGTTTAGCAAGGCAGTTTGAGGGGGGGAAAAGTGACTCAAAAGCAATATTTAACACTGTAAAGTAAAGCTATATGATATTGGATTCAATTTTGGGGAATGTTAATACAAACCCACGATGACTTAAATTAAAAAAAAAGAGTAACATACCTGAAGAAAGCATGTGAGAAAATAATTTCCATTTTTTTTTCTTTTAATCAGGATTAATGGACCTACTTTGTTTTGGAGTGCATGGTTTATATCAACACTGTAGTAACAGTGCAGAAACAATCAAGTTCTTGAGAAATTGGCTAGCTGCAATAAGACTTCTGATATATAAGGATGTTAACCATCATTAACTTGTATAGATCAAACTATAAAAAAAGACAGAGAGACAAAGAATGACAAAATATCGTGGGAAAAATGCTTGATCCTTCTACTTATCCCTTGGCTGCAAATTTGACCTTATTTTGGTTTCAATTCTTTCATTGACTAGGGCAGGTCAGAGAAAAAAATCTGTTTCTAGACTTTTTACATCTTTCAGGATCTTTTTTTTTTAGTTTTTTATTTTTTATTTTTCTTATGCACATATTATAAATGCACATTTTCTTATTCATAGATAATCATACATATTCTCTCTAAAGAAAGCACAAAAATAAAACCTTTAATTACATTTGGAGTTGTTCTTCTACCCTTTCTTTCCCTCCGTTTTACAACAAACCTTCTTCTTCTCTTTTTCCTCCCTCCTTCTCCTTTCCTACCTTCTTCCTCCTCCTCTCCTTCCTCATACTTCCTTCCCTTTCCTCTCCCCAACTCCTCTTCTCTTTCCCTCCTTTCTCACTTTCTCTCCTACTCTTCCTCTCCTTCTCCTTCCCTCCCTCCCACCCCTCTCTCTCCTTCACCTCCTCTATCTTACCTTCTATTCCTCTCTTCTTTCTTTCTTCTTTGTTGCATGATATTTCCCTTGTTTGGTATCTGAGAAACTCCAATCTTCTGATAATATATACTTCCTTTTCGGTTTCTTTTCTATTTTACCCAATCCATCATTTCATAATTGTACATTTATATCTATAATCTTCTCTTCTACGTCCTCCCCTCCCCCTTTTCCATTTACTCTGGCGATATCTGGGTTTCTATTTCTTCATAACCATTTTTCTCATATCTTTCAGGATCTTGTAGCACAAACTGGGGGGAAGGGAACGGAAATCTAATCTGCCTCAATCAGTTTAGATCCTATATTCCTATACCTCATTGGAAGGGACAATTCCTTACCATCAGTGGTGAGATTGAAATAATTTAACAACCGGTTCACCCAGGGTCAGGTTGGCCATTGTGGGAGGCGTGGCCCATCCCTATCCTCCAGCTCTGCCATACAGGCAGGACGAGCCTCCCACAATGGCCAACCTGACTCTGGGCAAACCAGTTGTTACAATACCACCACCACCACCACCCACTATCAAAGTGGATTCTGGGCACTGCGTTGCAATGGAGAAATGGGAAATGGAGCAGCTGGCACAAGGGAGGGAAAAGGAGCAGGGAGAAGAAAGTGGAAAAGTGGCTTTCTCCTCCCCTCGTGCCAGTCGCTCTGTTGCCCTTTTCTCCATTGCAGCACAGCACCCAGGAACCACTTTGATAGCGGGGGAGTAGGTGGGTAATTTAACAAACAGTTCGTCTGAACTGGTGCAAACTGGCTGAATGTCACCACTGCTTACAATATCATTCTATCCCTAAAAGGGCAGTTCAAAGACAAGGTTTCTCAGTCTCAAAAAGAACCAGCTTTCCTATCAGGTGTTGAGAGGACATCTAAAGTAGTCTTTGATCATGCTTCCAAAATTCTTATAGCTAACCTATTCCTATATATCAATTGTAGGTTGCAACTTAAATAAGTTTTGTTTTGTTTTATATTACAAATGTTCCCCATCCCTATTTCTTAATATAAAAGGATACTATCAGCCTTTAATTTTATTTTATAGTCTTTCTCATTCCACGTCTTTTAGCAGAACTATAATGCTTTTAGCTTCATAATTTAATGTGTTTTCCTTTATTGTGTAAATGTAGTTAATCTTATTCTAAGGTCTTATTGTTTTTCACCACATCAAAGATATTGCCTAAGAAATTTAATGCTAATTTTTTTTCATATTCAACTGACTTGCATTTTTATTTTTATAGTCTGCATGGATTGCAGACCTAAATATATTTCCTTAAAAGTAACTTTCTGTTACTAGGATTATGTTTCTAATAGACCTTAGGCAACACACAATTAATACAATTGAAAAATAAACAATAAGTTTTCAAGCTTTCTTACAGGGATCTATATAGACTTAAACTTATTAAATGAATAGACTTAAAGTTATTAAATGATTGTATCCTGCGGATGGAAGCATTACAAAAAGAAAAAAAAACTGGTTTAAAAAATAAGCCATCAAAGTGAGGTCAACTTCTGGTGATTTGTGACTTGATTCTGGAGTCATCACCATCATCATCATCATGAGCCCTGGTGGTGCAGTTGTTAAACTGCACTATTACAGGATAACTTAGCCCATACCTTGGAGTTCAATCCCAATGGGGCTCAAGGTTGACTCAGCCTTCCATCCTTTTGAGATTGGTAAAATGAGGACCCAGACTGTTGGGGACAATATGCAAATAATAATGCTTCTACATTGTCAGCCACTCAGAGAGTGCTATAAAGCAGGGGTCGCCAACCTTGGTCCCTTTAAGACTTGTGGACTTGAATTCCCAGAATCCCTCAGCCAGCAAAGCTGACTGAGGAAGTCTGGGAGTTGAAGTCCACAAGTCTTAAAGGGACCAAGGTTGGAGACCCCTGCTATAAAGGACTATGGGGAAATATATGAGTCTAAAAGCTATTGCTGTCATCATCATCATCATCTAGATTTATTATGGGCATTTCATTTGAAAGACTCTGGATGGCTTACAGCAGCCAAAAAACAATTAAAAATATAATAATAAAATATAATAGTTGAGACAAAAACAGCTATAACAATAAAAAAAATGACAGGAGCTCCATTAACTTCTAATTCCAGGCTTGGAGACAGTGCCAGGTCTTTGGGCAAATTACAAATTTAATAAAGATGGTGATAATTATGTTGATGATGATGAACTCTAAGAGAATAGTTAGCATATATATTTTTGGAGGGATGCTATGGAAATCTCCTTGGCACATTTCACAAAGTTTATTGATCTAGACCAGGGGTCTCCAACCTTGGTCCCTTTAGGACTTGTGGACTTCAACTCCTAGAGTCCCTCAGCCAGGTTTGCGGGCTCTGGGAATTGAAGTCCATAAATCTTAAAGGGACCAAGGTTGGAGACCCCTGATCTAGACATCAGTCTACAATTGTCAGGAAGTCTCCCATTCTAATAGTAACCAGTTTATTAGTGAAGGCCAAATAATTATATTGTTTAGTTAAAGCAAGAAAAAAGCAAATCACCAAAGGAATTCAAATGCCTTCATACTTCTGAAGCTTTTATATACCAGCGTGTGCAGGTGAGTCTGTTGAAATTTGATTTGTTTGCACAAAGGCCTGTGATGTTTGATTTGATTCATTTAATGCTTTCATTTTTCTTGCTGCCAGTAGCTCTACACAGGTTTTTCTGTAGCTGAGAAAATAAATAATTTGGCCTTTTGAGTCTTCTAAAAACCCCAAAACTAGAAGATACGGGGAGAGATGTGGCTAGGCAGAAATTTAACCAATGAACATTTTCTCAAACATATGTCAGAGATGCTCTTGTTTTTAATGACTCTTTTGTGACTACATACATTTACTTACATTAAATACATGAGCACCTGTGCTCATTTCTCTCAGTTTATCCATGATGCTCAAAATCTCAATGTTCAGTTTTAAAAGATTTAGGTAGTGACCCTTCAGGAGGAAATATGTAAAAGAAGTTTTATAACATCCTCGTCTACTTTTCAGTGAATTTTTCAATAACATATATTTTAATTTTCTTTGAATTTTCTATTTATAATAAATTTTTCTTCTTCATTTTATTATTCACCTATCTTGGCTACATTAGAAAATTCTGAACTTTGCAAAAGGAAATTTAATATTCAATTATTATTTAACATAATTCAGTTAAGATAATGTCTACCTGGGAGCAAAGTTCCTGGAATGAGTGAAGTTTACTCCTGACCATATGTGCATAGGCTGATTAGAGAATATTTTCCTACTACAGTGGTCTTTCTAAATCTACTATACCTCATAACTGTCTATCATCTATGGTTTATTAACTATATCCTAGTGTCTCAGATCAGGGGTGGCAAACTCATGATGGCATCACATGATGTCTCAGGACTTTTTTCCCTTTTGCTAAATTGGGTGTGACCAGTGCATGACGCATCCAGGCTGCGGGCGCTGAGTTTGACAGCCCTGTCTTAGATCGTATATCACACTGTATAGTATTCTATTTACTATTTAAATATAGTCTCTTTTATGTTTTAGAAAACATATTTTACTAATTTCAAAAATAGATTAGAATAAGAATATATGGAAACTTGTTTATTTCATGTTATCATACACAGCTGGTAGGCTTGACTGAGGTGAATTGATTTAAATTTTTCAAACTAATCTTTATAGATATTTCATCCATAAATCCACACTGACTGCATTCATTATTGGAAATGTTATTCAACTGAACTGAGCACTCAGGTTTTATTTGCCAGAAGCAGTTTGAATATAATATTTGTAGATTTATTAAAAGCAGTGGAGTATCATTCCTTTTTCACTCTTACATTGTATTAAAATTTGTTTTCTGTAGTTGAATCATAATGATTTGTTCCTGAACAGGTTTTTTATCTATTTTTATCTCTTAGAAAAACAGTTCTCTGATGAATAATCAAATTATTATGCATATTGTCCGTAATAGATGAATCAGTGAAAGTTCTTTCCCCAGTATTCAAGTTTTTATGGACACATCTATTATTTTAAACAAACTTGAATTTGAATATTTGTGCTATCTGATTTTTTTTCAATTTGATGTTAATGCCTGACAATTTTGCATTTATTTCTTTGTTGGTTTGATTGATCATTCAAGCAAGGCTGGAAGAAGGAAAGCCAAAGCCTATTGCAACTACATAGCAAAAAAAGCTCTAAGAGTTGTAAACCTAATTTTGCATAGCTTCTTTTCCAAAAACACTACACTACTAACCAGAGCATACAAAACATTTGCAAGTCCCATTCTTGAATACAGCTCAACTGTCTGGAACCCATACCACATCTCTGACATTAATACAATTGAACGAGTCCAGAAATATTTTACAAGAAGAGTCCTCCACTCCTCTGTAAACAACAAAATACCTTATACGTCCAGACTTGAAATCCTGGGATTAGAAAACTTAGAACTCCGCCGACTCAGACATGACCTGTGTTTAACACACAAAATCATCTATTGCAATGTCCTTCCTATTAAAGACTACTTCAGCTTCAATCGCAATAATACAAGAGCAAACAATAGATTCAAACTTAATGTTAACCGCTTCAATCTTGATTGCAGAAAATATGACTTCAGTAACAGAGTTAACGCTTGGAACACACTACCTGACTCTGTGGTCTCTTCTCAAACTCCCAAAATCTTTAACCAAAAACTGTCTACCATTGACCTCACCCCATTCCTAAGAGGATTATAAGGGGCGTGCATAAGTGCACAAAAGTGCCTACCGTTCCTGTCCTATTGTTTTCTTTCATTATATGTGTTTATATATAATGTTGTGACAAAATAAATAAATAAATAAATAAAATAAATAAATAAAAGGGCAAAAAAAAATTATGTGTGGCATTTCAAAACATTAAGATTCCTGATCGTTCTAATCTTACCAATATCTAGTATAATGCAAACACCAAGGAAGCAAACACCTGTTGCCTATAATAGAATTAATGGGATACATGTTCTCTTACATGAACTTTTCATATGTATATCGGATCAATTAAATCCTCTGACACATTTAACAATTCCTAAAATATCTTTCATTAAGCAAGGGAAGAAGCTGTGATTACCATTAACCTCTAGCACCTATAGGTTATCAATAATCTCAGTGCCTGTTACAGAAGATAAAGTCATATGTGGTGTCTATATATCATAGTAGTGTCTCTTTCCCTCCCAGGTTTTTCTCTACCTTTTTTGTCTTTAATAATTGGACAAGACTTGAGACTCTAGAAAGAGTGCAGAGAAGAGCAACAAAGATGATTAGGGGACTGGAGGATAAAACATATGAAGAATGGTTGCAGGAACTGGGTATGTCTAGTTTAACAAAAAGAAGGACTAGGGGAGACATGATAGCTGTGTTCCAATATCTCAGGGGCTGCCACAAAGAAGAGGGAGTCGGGCTGTTCTCCAAAGCACCTGAGGGTAGAACAAGAAGCAATGGGTGGAAACTGATCAAAGAAAGAAGCAACTTAGAACTAAGGAGAAATTTCCTGACAGTTAGAACAATTAATAAGTGGAACAACTTGCCTTCAGAAGTTGTGAATGCTCCTGGAAATTTTTAAGAAAATGTTGGATAACCATCTGACTGAGATGGTGTAGGGTTTCCTGCCTGGGCAGGGGGTTGGACTAGAAGGCCTCCAAGGTCCCTTCCAACTCTGATGTTATGTTATGTTATGTTAAGATGTAAAGTGCTGGGGAAAACAGGAGGTTCAGCAATTCAAATGAGAATAAAGATTTAATGCAAGCTTAAGCTTTCTACAAGAATCTGGCCAATTGACTGTTAAAGGAAATGCGGGCATGAAGGGACTCGTGAATTATGACAAATTTGACCCCTTCCTTGGGCTCAGCTTGGTGAGAAAAAGAAAATTTCAGCTGATGTACAGTTTAATTGTATTACTTTATGTATTCCATTCATGCTTATACTTATATATATATTATCTAATATGTACGCGACAAAATAAATAAATAAATAAAAAATATATGCCTTGCCATCTTATTAATGGCCTTTTGTCATAATGTACATTCCTGAATAAATTTCTCTAATGCATTGGTTGTTTAATTACTTATTTCTTTGGTTTATATGAGTCTCTTACAATTTTTAAAATTATTATTGGTGTTTGATATTTTAATTGTCTGGAATAAAAATACATTATTAAATAGCAAATGAGTCATATTTCTGTCTTATTTTCTCTCATATTAATCCTTTTCAGATCATTTTTCCATATGGCAAAATAACAAGGATATTTTGCATTTATTTGTGTCGTGTGTCAACAATTTTGAGTTTTTTAAAACCATAATATATTAATTTCTTTAACTATACATTTCTGTTTACAGAAAATGTTTTTGTTTTACCATAACAATTGAGACTTTCATCACATTTTTTCCAAGAAAGAGCTGGAATATATGAGTATAGTTTAAGTCATAAGATATATTTGAAATATTTTTCAAATATTACACACACACACAAAAACAAACATATATTGAAATTGCTATAAATTCAAGAGTCATGCAACTTTTACATTTTGTAGCAAAAGTCACTCTATAAAATGCTAAAGTTACATTCAACATGAGACTACATGTTCAAAATCATTTATTTTTAGAATTTTTACACATACTATACAGGGGTGGGTTCCAAAATTTTTTACTACCAGTTTTGTGGGTGTGGCTTGTTGGTCATGTGACTGAATGGGCGTGGCCAACTTGAAGTCACTCAGGGCAAGGTGGGGCGGCACCTTGCTGTGAATGACATCAAGTCGGCCACGCCCACTCAGTCACATGACCAATGCTGCAGAGACAGGGTGATTTCTCCCGGGGGACAGCCAGAAATTTGCCGCCTCCTCTTTTCCTCAGAGAAGCTGCCTCCAAGTCCTTGTGAAGAGACACACACAACACAACACAACACAACACAACTGACTCACACACAATGTAAAAGCAGCTACACTTCACCCAAAATGAAGCAGGAACCTCACACAGCCACAAAAAGCTCCAAAACCAACTTTCACACTTTACACACACACAACACAATACAACTGACTCACACCCACACCCACACAAAAATGCCAAATACAGCTTTGTGAGATTTTGTGTGTTTGTGTAGTTAGAGTGAAACACTATAGAAACACACCAAATCTCAGAAAGCTGCACAAATATTTTATTTTATTATTTTATTTTATTTATATTTTTTAGATCAGAGGTCTCAACCTTAGTAACTTTAAGGTTTGTGGACTTCCTCCCATTCCTCAGCCAGCAAAGCAGACAGATTGAGTTGCTCAATCTGGATGGATTGCAGGCAGATAGGCAGATTCAGTTGCTAGCTGATGCAACTGATTGCAGAAGCTGAAGGAAAGCGAGCCTGAAAGGAGCAGTAAATAATTAGGTAAGTGAGGAGGGGGGATTGGGTGGGCCAGAGGAAAAAAAGATTTTAAAAGGCTCCTCTGAAGATCCCAGCTGAAGTTGCTTAATCGCAGTCCAGAAGCTCTTAACTCAGCTGGGATCGCCAGAGAAGCCTTTTAAAACCTTTTGTTTTAACAACCTCTTCGGCCGAAGAGTTGTTAAAAAAAAAACTTTTAAAGGGTTCTGATGATCCCTGCTCAGCCGCGCGATCATCAGAGGGCTTTTTTTACTTTTAAAAGCCTTTTTTTGGCTGAAGAAAATATGCTTTTAAAAGTAAAAAAACTAACAACCTCTGATGATTGGGGAACCGGTTCGGGGTTTACTACTGGTTCTCCGAACGCCAGCAGATTTTTACTACTGGCTGTCCAGAACCGGAGTGAACCGGGAGCAACCTACCACCGATACTGTATATATAAAATCAGTAAATTTGTTTTGTGAAAAATACAGCACTCAGTAGAATGCAATAGGAATCCTGATTTGTGCGATCTCTTAACAAGATAATTGATTTGTTTTTTGTTCAATTTAAATAGAAAAGATTCATCCCTCCCCATTTGGACTGTTTTCTATATTTATATATAGTGTAGATTCAATACAATTAAACCACTAAGTAATAGGGCTAGGGATAGTTTAAAAGTAATTGGACATCACATAATTGAAGATTGTCTCTGCTATCCATTGAGTACCTGCAGATAAAAGCATAACAGAACTGGAAGGGACCTTCTAGTCCAACCAACTGCTCAAGCAGGTGACCCTATACCAGCGGTCCCCAACCATTGTAGCTTGGTCACCCATCCAGGGGAGAGAGAAACTTGGCCATGTGAGCAGTGGGATGGCAGTCATGTGAATGGCCGCACATATATGCATCCGCTTATGCAAACATTTGCATGGCCCAATTCTGAATAGGCCACAGCCAGGTAATGGGCCTCAGCCAAGGTATTGGAGACCCCTGCTCTATACCATTCCAGACAAGAGACTGTCCAATCTCGTCTTAAAAGCCTCCAGGGCTTCCTGCTTCAACCTATATCATTCTGACTTAGTAAAACAGCCATGCAGCCAAATTGCTCATTGACTCACATTTATGAAAGAATTGAAGGCTGAAGGTAGAAGACATTGTTTTTCTGTCGTAGTTAACACAGTGGAACAGCTTCCTGATAGAGATCAGAGGAACTCCACTCCTCACTGTCCATCTCCCTGCCCCCCAATATTGTTAACACTGATATTTTCAGAGGGCATTCTCTTAGGCTTATAAATAATGTTTTTATCTTTTATTTTCCCCCCTCTCTTTTTTGGGGGGTGGGTAATTACTGTTTTACTTTGTTGTGAAACTTGCTTTCAATTTTTAATCACACTCTGGAAGATTTAACTGGTTTTATGTTCTATGCAAAGTTCCAAGTGTAATTTGCATGTGGTGGAAACAAACAAACAAACAAACAAACAAACAAACAAACAAACAAGCCTACCAACCAACCAACCAACCAACCACCCTGATTTTTTCCCCCCGGGCTTCTGCAGAAGTCTGAGGAAAAGGTGTTATAGAGCTCGGTGAAAATATTCTCTAAGCAAACTAAAGAGGATGAGCTACTTTAATTAACATCAGGGAGAAACTATGCTCATTCCCTTCAAGTCTTGCTGTGTTGCCTAATCATGTCAGGGGAATAGGGGGTGTTTTCTGGAGGATTAGTGAAGAAGGCTGGCAGTGTATGCCAAGAGTATATAACTCCAGCAAGGTCACCCAAGGTGTAATCTCATCTTTCAGTTAAATAAAGGGTATCCAACCTTGGCAACTTTAAGAGACGTGGACTTTAACGGCCAGAATTCTCCAGTCATAGAAGTGAAAGAAGTAGGATGAAAGACTATTGAAGAGCCGTGGTGGAGCAGTGGTTAGAGTGCAGTACTGCAAGGTACTTCTGCTGATCACCAGCTGCCAGCAGTTTGGCAGATCGAATCTCACCAGGCTCAAGGTTGACTCAGCCTTCCATTCTTCCTAGGTTGGTAAAATGAGGACCCAGATTGTTGGGGGCAATATATTGACTCTGTAAACTGTATAGAGAGGGCTGTAAAGCACTATGAAGCAGTATAAGTGCTATTGCTATTGATGCATTCAGACTTTGGGATTGGAGAAGGCTCTTTAGACCACCATATATAAAATGGGTAGAAATATAATTTATTTAGGCCACAATTAAATAAAAAAAAGAATTCTGGTCTAATGTATTACCATTATGTGTTTGTGCTAATACTGTACAGAAAATATCACATAGTTATCACATTTTTGAATTGCTCCTCTCCCTCACAGTTTATTTATCAATAATCAATTGATAAAAAAAAAATAACGAGACTATAGGTACGTTCCTAATTTCTGGGTAATATTTAGTATGGATCGGAGTTCTATCTTGAAAAAGTTGTGATGACACATAGAATTTTGAAAGTGTTCTAAAAATCATTACAAATCATTTGCGCTGGAATTTTGGCCTCTCCCAAAATATATGCATACACATTAGTCTTTTATTGGTTGCTTTTGTCCTCTTGTCTTATTTTTTCCTATGGTAGAGAAAGTTTAAAACACCCGATTCATCTCTTAATTCTACCACTATTTTTTCCCCTCAAAGGGCCACACTGATTGCCTTACCACCTTGGAGGTATTTTGGAATTGTATATACCAGGGGTCTCCAACCTTGGCAACTTTAAGACTTATGGACTTCAACTCCCAGAGCCAGCTTTGCTGGCTGAGGAACTCTGGGAGTTGATGTCCACAAGTCTTAAAGTTGCCAAGGTTGGAGACCCCTAGTATACACAATACTGGAGAATCCTATCTGACCTTCAAGGTTCTGGTTGATCACACATTTTAATATGATGTCACCAAATCTCCTTTTCACACATCTTGTTTAACTTTCCTGATTTTTATTTTAACATTCCTTTCCTTTCCTTATTATCCAGCAATTCCATAGCTCTTCCTTTTCTTGTTTCAGTTTAAGCTAAATAGCAGAAGTTCTACCTCTGCAGTCTTTTTCTTTCTAAATAATTCCTCTGGGCCTAAGTGAATCAGAGGCACGCTGAAGAAAGGAAAGAGCTTGGGATTTCAGGTCAAAGTTCTACAAAAATGTTTTAAAACTATAAGATATTTTAAATGTCACCAACAAAATAGATCAAACAAAGCATGACATCTTGATGTGGGCCAGTAGTGGGATTCAAATTTTTTTACTACCAGTTCTGGGGGTGTGGCTTAGTGGGCGTGGCATGGATTGGTGGGCATGGATTGGTAGGCGTGGCAGGAAGGATATTGTAAAATCTCATTCCCACCACACTCCAGGGGAGGATACTGTAAAATCTCCATTCCCTCCCCACTCTAGGGGGAGGTTACTGCAAAATCCCCATTTCCAGCTAGGACTCAGGAGACAGAGAATAGATGGGGGTTGGACCAGTCAGAGGTGGTATTTACCAGTTCTCCAAATTCTCAAAATTTCCACTACTGGTTCTCCAGAACTGGCCAGAACCTACCAAAACCCACCTCTGATTGGCCATATGAATTATCATAGAGTTTAACTGGGACTGATAAAATTAAGCAGGAAGATCCTTTTAGAAACACTTGTATTAAATTTTTAGAAGCCATCATCATTTGGAAACGCTAATGTTCTCAGAAAACCTGACTGGTGTTAACTTTTAACTGTTAAATGTTTTGATCTTACTGCTTTTAAAATCTGGCAGGCGGGCGACAGCCAATTTAAACACCTACTGCTTAGATGGAATACAGCCTAGCTTTGTTTTGTCAGTTGCCTACCTACTGTATCTAATCCCTGATCAAGTAAGGAAATATTGTTGACACATTTGCATTTAAATATTTTTATTGAAGAATGACATGGCTGTATGTTAAGCCCCCTTGGTAAAAGGATTTTGCAAGGTGTTGCTGGCACAATGCAATAAATATAAATATACTTTTAGAGATGTATTGATTTTTAGATTCTGATAGAAAGCTATTTTTCTTTCATAGAAAGGTCTCATAGTATATATTCAAAAGTCTCTTCCAATTTTATCTGAGAC
This sequence comes from Ahaetulla prasina, assembly GCF_028640845.1. Lineage (NCBI taxonomy): Eukaryota > Metazoa > Chordata > Lepidosauria > Squamata > Colubridae > Ahaetulla > Ahaetulla prasina. The sequence continues at coordinate 72,878,498 of NC_080546.1, read as the reverse complement.
AGATGTATTCTCTACTCTCATTCACTCAGGAATGTACTAGCAGAGATACCACTTTTAAGCATAAGCCTACTGGAGACAAATGCTCCTTTTTTGGTTGTTTGATATTAATTAATATGGGAAGCATGGATAATATCAACCTGGCTCCAACGTCAAGTTGACATGTGGCATTTTTACTATCTAGCCAACCAACCAAGCCAGACCACCTTGCCCCCAGGAACCCCATACAGATGCTGACCTAGAATGTAGCTGGCTGGAAAGGGATGGTTGAATGGAATGGAATGGAATGGAATAGAATAGAATTTTTATTTGCCAAGTGTGATTGGATACACAAGGAATTTGTCTTGGTGCATATGCTCTCATATAAAAGAACATAAAAGAAAAGATACGTTCATCAAGAATCATAAGGGACAACACTTAATGATAGTCATAGGGTACAAAGAAGCAACCAGGAAACAATATTAATATAAATCATAAGGATACAAGCAACAAGGTTACAGTCATACAGTCGTAAGTGGGAGGAGATGGGTGATAGAAACGATGAGAAGATTAATAGTAGTGCAGGCTTAGTACATAGTTTGACAGTGTTGAGATAACTATTTGTTTAGCAGAGTGATGTTCAGGGAAAAAAACTGTTCTTGTGTCTAGTTGTTGATGGGCTTGGAAGTTATCCTAGATGATATATCTGTTTTGTACCCTCAGTCCATAGTGGTAATATGTTTTTTTTAAAAAAATACGCAACATGACCTAGCTATCATGCAATTGAATATATGCCCTACATAAAACTATAGGGCAGCAGTGTGCAAAGTCCACTGATTTAAGGACCACAACAGGCATTGAACAGGATGTTAAGGTAGTAGTATACTGTTGCCCCACAGTATGGGGTGGGGTGGGAGTGGACAAATAGATTTGAAATAGAAATATCCAGTTCTAAAAATGAAATAGAACAGGGGTCTCCAACCTTGGCAACTTTAAGCCTGGAGGACTTCAATTCCCAGAATTCCCCAAGCCAGCAAAGCTGACTGGGGAATTCTGGGAGTTGAAGTCCTCCAGGCTTAAAGTTGCCAAGGTTGGAGACCCCTGAAATAGAATGTATTTTTATTCACCCCAAAAGTATGAAACATATATGTTCTTTCAAGCTAGTCAACCTCTCCCTGGATGCATCTTGTGGCCTGTCCATCGCCGACCCCTCCAGCAGCCTAATTAGAGGAGGAGGAGGAGGCGTGGGAGTCAGGATCAGCATCAAAGCAACCTGAGAGCTCTGAGGGGAAAGAGGGAATGGAGCTGGCGGAGAGAGAGACAGAGGCAGAGCCTGGGCTATCCGTTAGCCCTCAGAAGGAGAGTCAACAGCCCCCAGGTCTGGAGGTAGATGATGAAGAAGAAGAAGAACAGCTGGGTCCAGTGCCTGACACGTGGATGCGCAGAAAGCAGAGAAGAGGAGAGCAGTGGAAATCTGTGGGCCAATCCTTGGGAAGGTAGAGCCACCACTGCTAATGAAGCCCCACGCTACCTCTGGGAATAAAAGGCAGGGGGTGGAGATGAATAGATGTGGCAGACAGCTATTCATCTTACGGCTGGCCGGACTTGTTAGCTTGCATTGAGAGAGAAACATTCTGCCAGGGCTGCCGGCATTCTAATATAGGAATCTTTGAGTTAACCTCAGAGGGTTTGTTGTGTTTGGGAAGCTGGGTCAGAACAATGCAGCAGAAATACCCATCATTAATTGCTAGGTACAATTTCAAGTCCTTTAGTTCGGGGGTCCCTAATGCCTAGTCCATGGACCAGCACTGGGTCACAAGATACCACAAACAGGTGCACATGCAACCACCCCCCTCCGGTCCAAAGGAAAACCTCTCTCTATGGAACCAGTCCCTGATGCCCCAAAGGTTGGGGGTTGGTGATAATTCCTTCATGCTGTAAAGCTTGTGCTGACCAACTGGCACCCATCTTCACCCAAATCTTTAATAAATCACTAGAGATGTGCTATGTTCCTTCTTGCTACAAATGCTCTACTATCATCCCAGTGCTGAAGAAACCCTCCATCAAGGAACTGAATGACTTTAGACTGGTTGCTCTGACATCTGTAGTTATGAAAACCTTTGAAAGGCTAGTGCGGGCCCATCTGAAAACCATCATGGATCCACTGTTAGACCCCTTACAGTTTGCCCACTGAGCAAATAGATTGACAGATGATGCTGTTAATATGACTCTGCACTATATCCTACATCTTGAATCTCCAAAGATCTATGCAAGGGTCCTCTTGGTAGACCTCAGCTCAGCATTCAGTACCATCATTCCAGACATTCTTCTAATTAAGCTAAACCTGTGCCTAACCACACTTGTAAATGGATCATAAGCTTCCTACAGACAGGAAGCAGCAGGTGAAGCTAAGCGAAATCACATCAGATACCTGTACAATTAGCACAGGGCTTTTCCTGCAGGGCTTTGTGCTCTCTCCACTTCTCTCTATATAACAATGATTGCATCTGAAAAGATCCCTCTGTTAAAGTACTGAAGTTTGCAGATGATACAACAGTGATTGGTCTCATTTGAGACAATGACAATTCTGCATACAGATGGGAGGTTGAACAGCTAGCCTTGTGGTGCAGCCAGAACAATCTTGAGCTAAACACACTCAAAACTGTAGAAATGGTGGTAGATTTTTGGAGAAACCCTCCTATACTACTGCCTCTTACAATACTAGACCACACAGTATCAACAATAGAGACCTTCAAGTTTCTAGGTTCTATCATATCTCAAGACTTAAAAGGGATGCCTAACATCAAAAAGTCATCAAAAAAGCACAACAAAGAATGTTCTTTCTGCACCAACTCAGAAAGCTCAAACTGCCCAAGGAGATACTGATTCAGTTCTACAGAGGAATTATTGAGTTTGTCATCTGCACCTCTATAAGTGTCTGGTTTGGCTCTGCAACCAAGCAAAACAGACACAGACTTCAATGGATAATTAGAACTGCAGGGGGAAAAAAACAATTGCTACCAACCTGCCTTCCATTGAGGACCTGTATACTGCACAAATCAAAAAGAGGGCTGTAAAAATATTTACGGACCCCTCGCATCCTGGACATAAGCTGTTTCAACTCCTACCCTCAAAACGATGCTATAGAGCATGGCACACCAGAACAACTAGACACAAGAACAGTTTTTTTCTGAATGCCATCACTCTGCTAAACAACTAATTCCAACAACACTGTCAAATAATTTACTAAGACTGTATTACTATTATTCTTCTCATCCTCCCTATTACCTATCTCCTTTTCTATGTATGACTATAACCTTGTTGCTTGTATCTCTACGATCTATATTGTTTTATTTGTTCCCTAGTATGATTTGATTGATTCTTTAGTACCTTGATGAACGTATCTTTTCTTTTATGTACACTGAGAGCATATGCACCAAGACAAATTCCTTGTGTGTCCAATCACACTTGGCCAATAAAATTCTATTCTATTCTATTCTATTCTATTCTAGTAACCTATGACTCTCACTAAGTGTTGTATCTTATGATTCTTGATGAATATATTGTATTTTTCTTTATATACACTGAGAGCATATGCACCAAAGACAAATCACACTTGGCCAATATTCTATTCTATTCTATTCTATTCTATTCTATTCTATTCTATTCTATTCTATTCTATTCTATTCTATTCTATTCTATTCTATTCTATTCTATTACCTTTAAACCCCAAAGAACCCAGGACCTGTTTATATAAGTAGCTGCTATATAAGGGACTAATTCTTACCTTATGAACCTGTCATTTCTTAGATCACCAAAACAGCCTCAACCTTGCTTCCAGAAACTAGTCTATTTGGTCTGTGCATGAACATTTTAACAGCTATAAGATACAGCTAGTCCTCAACTTACAACCACAATTGAGCCAAAAATTTCTGTTGTTAAGTGAGAAATTTGTTAAGTAAATTTTGTGACATTCCTTGCCACAATTGTTAAGTGAATCACTGCAGTTGATAAATTAGTAACAGAGTGGTTAAGTGACTCTGGCTTCCCCTTACTTGTCAGAAGGTTACAAAAGATGATCACATGATCACGGAACCCAGCAGCCATCATAAGTATGAATCAGTTCGTAAACATCTGAATTTTGATCACATGATCATGGGGATGCTGCTGTTGTGGTCCATCAGCATCCTACAGAGACAGACAGCGATGAGGCTGAGGTGAGACCAGGGCCATCGGGAAATGAGGTGCGGACTCCAGAGCCTCCAGAGACTGATAGTAGTGAGGCAGAGGAGCCTATTCCTAATGCACACATGAGAAGAGCTGCCAGAAGGCAAGAGCAGCTCAAGCAGAGAGGATAACTCGGGAGTAGGGCCAAGAGATGATTGGCCCCTCCCATAAGGCTTAAAACAGACCAGCACCAGTTTCAGCTTTGCTCCGTCTTCTGCTTTGTGTACCTCTTTGTTTTTGTGGCTTCTGGACATTTGCCAGGAAGGGCCTTTGGCAGTTTGCCTAATTGGACTAAGATTTGTGAGATAACGGAGGAATTTGTGTTGAGAGGCATTTGTTTTACTTTGAGTTGAACCACGCTGGGAATGAAGTAATTCCCAGCTGTTTGAATAAAGTTTATTTTTCCACGGATTAAGTTTATTACTACCTACATGGGCCTGGGTCACAATAGCTGCAAAGGTTATTGTTAAGTTCGGGAAGTAACGAGGCTGGAGACCAGGGTAGTGACAACAGCTCTTTAATATATGGTGAACCCAGCAACCAGGCTGGGGAAAAACCTCTCCTTATATACAGTTCAACCGGCGGCTTTAACCAATCAGCAACGTGCTTGTTTCCCGCCGAAACCATTTAAAGATACATTACACTCCTTCCCCCCAGAAAACACTTTACCCATATTTCCATGATATTTACATATTATTTTTCAACGTAATCACGCAAATAGACTGGGCGTCTCCTGACTCTTTCGGACCTGCGCAGTACATTCCCTGGGAGTGGGTCGAGCTGACCGGAGGGGCTGTTTGCTCCTCTCAGCTCCTTCTCTTGGCCATCCGGCCCTGGATTATTAGCAGAGTCGTCCCTGCTGTTTTCTACTGGAACCTGTGGGCGTCGCTGGACCTCCGGAATTTCAGATAAGTCCTGCGATTTGTCCGGGTTTGAGTCAGCTGTGGAATCAAACATTGTGTAGTCAGGGCCCGTTTCGATTAATTCCGATTGTTCGGCTATGCGTTTTCGAATTTGGTCTATGTGGCGCCTCCATACTCGGCCGTCCCTTAACTCCACCAAGTATGATTTTGGACCTGTTCTGTTTAGGATTTGTCCTGCTATCCAGGTTGGGCCTTCACCATAGTTGTGTGCCCACACTCGGTCGCCTATGTCCATTTCTCTTGTTTTTCCTATTTCCCCCTTGTAACCCTCCGGCGTATAGTTTGGATTTAGACGGTCTAGGGGGCACCTGAGCTTTCGGCCCATTAATAATTCGGCTGGGCTTCTGCCGGTTGTGACACAGGGGGTTCTGTGTTGGACGGCCAGGAAAACATCGATTTTTGTTTGCCAGTCGCCTGGCTTAAGTCTGGACAATGCCTCTTTTGCGCTCCGGACGGAACGCTCTGCAAGGCCATTCGTCGCAGGGTGGAAAGGCGCCGAGAGGGCATGTCGGATGCCCTCCTCTGCCAAGTACTCCTCAAATTGGGTTGCCGTGAATTGCGGGCCGTTATCGGAAACTAGCGTGTCGGGCAACCCATGGGTTACAAATAGGTGCCGTAGGACTGAGATCACGGCCTCGGCTGTCATGGATCTCATGAGAATGATTTCCAGCCATTTGGAGTAGGCATCTACTACTACCAGGAAGGTTTGGCCGTGGAAGGGGCCGGCAAAATCAATGTGTATTCTAGACCAGGGGCCCTGGGGTTTCTCCCATTCCCGAACCGGGGCCGTTGGGGGTAGCGGTCTGGACTCCTGGCAGGCCTGGCATTTCCCTACCCTTTCAGCAATTTCTGAGTCCATTAAGGGCCACCACACATAGCTTCTCGCTAGACCCTTCATCCTAACGATCCCTGGGTGACCCTCGTGGAGGAGGTCCAACACCCTTTTCCTCAATTTTTCTGGGATCACCACTCTATCCCCCATAGCAGGCACCCCTTGAGCCGAAAGTTCCCCGTTTTTTACAAATTCTTTAAAACGCTCGCCCGGCGCAGCGGGCCACCCTCTTTGTACCCAACCGAGTACAGTTCTCAAAGTAATGTCCCGGTATGACGCCCGAGCCACCTCCTTGGATGTGACTGGGCCAGAGTCCAGAGAGTCAATTAACAGTATGGGCGTCCCTGGAGTGGGGTCTTCGATCGCCCCTGGTAGTGGGCATCTGCTTAATGCGTCCGCATGCCCCAACTCCTTTCCCGGCCGATGCTGCAGTTTGTAGGAATAGGCGGCTAAGAAGATAGTCCATCGGGTCAATCGTGGCGAAAGTGCCACAGGCGTTGGGCGGTCGCCAGCCAGTATCCCTAACAGAGGTCTATGGTCTGTCACAATTTCAAAGTCTCTACCAAAAACGTATTCGTGAAACTTTTTTACCCCTGACACAATAGCTAGCGCTTCCTTATCCAACTGGCTATAGTTCCTCTCTGTCGAGGACATCGTTCTGGAGTAGAAGGCTATTGGGGCTTCTGTGCCATTTGGAAACCTGTGGCTGAGCACAGCCCCCACCCCGTAAGGGGAAGCATCGCAGACTAATACCAATGGCAATGAGCTATGATACTGAACCAGTAAGCTATCGCTCGAGAGTAGGTTTTTTACTGCTTCGAAAGCCCTAGCTTCCGACTTTCCCCAAGACCAAGCAGTATTCTTTCCCAGTAACTTATGTAGCGGCTCGGCAACGGTTGCCTTATTTTTTAAAAAGACCGCGTAAAAATTCACTAGACCCAGGAATGCCTGTAGCTCTGTTTTGTTTTTGGGCGCTGGAGCCTTTCGTATTGCCTTGACCTTGCTTTCAGTGGGGTGAATTCCCTCCTTGTCTATTCTGTAGCCCAAGAACTCTACGGACTCTACCCCTATCTGGCATTTGTTCACTTTAACCTTTAGACTGGCTGACCGGAAAATGCCCAGAACTTTTCTCAACCGCTCCCCCAATTCTTCTAAATTTTCGGCTGATATCAAGACATCATCGAAATAGGGGACTACCCCCAGGAGCCCTTGCAGAAGTCGCTCCATTAAATTTTGGAATAGACCAGGAGCCACACTCACCCCAAACTGTAACCGGGTACACTTGAAAGCACCTCTGTGAGTCACAATTGTCTGGGCTTCGGCTGTGTTGGCGTCTACGGGCAGTTGTTGATAGGCTTGGGCCAAATCTAACTTGGCAAAAACGTGCCCTTGCCCCAGCGAGTGCAGCAAGTGTTGCACCACGGGGACCGGGTAAGCGCTTTTTTGCAAGGCTTTGTTTAACGTCGCCTTGTAGTCAGCGCAGATTCTAACTGACCCATCTGGTTTCACTGGGGTGACGATTGGCGTCTCCCACTTTGCGTGATCGACTGGCACAAGAATCCCCTGACTGATGAGCTTGTCTATCTCCTTGTCAATCTTGGGTTTAAGGGCAAAAGGGACTCTCCTTGCCTTTAACCGAATGGGGGCTACCTGGGGGTCTAAATTGAATGAAATAGGGGTCCCCTTGTACTTGCCCAGGCAGTCCTTGAAGACATCTTCGAACTCGTTCATGAGTGTGTCTTTTAAGTTAAAGTCACTTCTGTAGATGCCAGTCACTCCCATGCCCAATGCACGGAACCAGTCTAGTCCCAACAAACTTGGCAGGGTCCCTTTGACTATCGTGATGGGCAGGGTCTTCTTGTGTGGTCCGTACTCGACGCGGACGGAGGTGGTCCCTCGAACAGGGATGCGATTCCCTTGGTAGTCGTGAACTCGTAGCCGCTGTGTTTGCAGTTTGCGTTTGGCGATTCTTGGCAAAGCTTTCGCAAAAGTGTCCCAGGACATGATTGTGATCGCTGACCCCGGTGTCCACTTCTAGTCGGCACGGCACTCCTTCGATTCTCGGTTTAGTGAAGATTTTCTTCTCGACGCGGGTTGCTGCACGGCCTATGATCACGGTCGTTCGATTTGAGTTCGCGCCCTTTTTGTTTTGACCAATCGCGGGTCGCCTTGCCGATCCTGCGCTCTGATTGGTTGGTTTGAATTTTCGGCGGGAAGGTTGGGGTGCTCGACAGACTTGAGCCAGGTGCCCTTCTTCGCACCGCCGACATGTAGCGTCCTTGAACTTGCATCGTTGACGCTGGTGTTGCCCTCCGCAACTTCCGCATTCATCGGTCTTCTTTGCCCTTCTCTCGGTGAGGCAAACTCCTTCCTCATCCTCGCCGTCTGATTCGGTCTGGATTTCTTCATGGTGGACCGGGTTGATTTCGCGCTCGCCGTTGGCGTGAGTGGCTTTTGTAGGGTTTCCGCCGCTTGGGTGGACATCTCATGAGCTCTGGCTTCGTCCAGAGCGTTTGCCAGCGTTAGATTGCTTTTTGATAGCAGCCGCCTCCGCAAACGAATGTCTCTGACCCCACGGATGAGTTGCTCTAACAGCTCCTCATCCAAGTCTCGGTACCCACAGTCCTTGGAGGCTTTTCGCAGGGCGGCCATGTAATCGCTGATGGATTCGCCCTCTTGCTGTCTGCGCTCCCCAAATTCAAAACGCCGTACGTATTTGGACGGTGTTGGCGCGAAATGGTTCTTCAATAGATTTTGCAGAGTTTGCCATGATACCGATTGTACCGATGTCGATGACCTCGGGACCGCAGTGGCTCAGGAAATATGCCCTTTTGCGGTTGTCTGGAACTCCTTGCAGTTCGTTTGCTTCTAGGAAGCTTTCGAAACGGGTCATGTACGTTCCCCATTTCTCCCTGGCTGGGTCAAATGGCGCGGGCGGAGTGTAGCTGGCCATCTCCGCGTTTCTGCCCTGAGTTTGCTGGGTTCGGTTCTTCCGTGCTTCAGCTCGTTCCTGGTGCTCTTAGCCTCGAGATCCCACCTTCATCGCCAGTGTTAAGTTCGGGAAGTAACGAGGCTGGAGACCAGGGTAGTGACAACAGCTCTTTAATATATGGTGAACCCAGCAACCAGGCTGGGGAAAAACCTCTCCTTATATACAGTTCAACCGGCGGCTTTAACCAATCAGCAACGTGCTTGTTTCCCGCCGAAACCATTTAAAGATACATTACAGTTATACTCTGAAAAACCCTCATAAGTCACTTTTTTCAGTGTCGTAGTAACTTTGAAGAGTCACTAAATGAACTGTTTAGTAACACTACTAGTTATGAAATTTATGAATCTATTGCAACCTCGATACTTTTGCCTTTAAATGTTAAGTGAATTGGAGATGCTGAAAACTAGAAAAAGCCTATTTATGAAGCATCTTGTTCAGAAGTATTTCAGTGGTAGTAACTGTACCATTTTTAAGCATGTAATTAAGCATGTGTTATTTTTTTTTCCTCTGCAGAGTTGATCTGTTTAATTGGTGCTTCTGGAGCTGCTATTTGAAATTGTATGGCTTCAGATACTATTGGCATTAATTTATTAGATGATCTTTCTGTTACGCTGAATATTTTGCCATACATCCAATTAAAAAAATTATATGTGTTGCTTTAAGTACTGGTTTACTTTGTGAATATGTTCAGATTTTTTCTATAATTTGACTATTGATAGAATAATATAATATTATGTTAGTTGCTAATATTTATTATGTAAAAAACCCTCAAAAGAATCACTAACAAATCCATGATTAAATTTAAAAATTTTTTTTAGCAAATTACAAATTAGCAAAAACAAATAGAAATAGAGAATAATCAGAAGAGGCCAAAACAATTTTTTAATAAGTCACTTTCTTTGAGGAATTCCTCTTTGTTAACTGCTTTGATATCTTTTAGAAAATAGACTAAAATGCAAATAAGATTTTATTTTCAAAATTTATTTTCAGGATAACAGGATAACAGGGAAAAAAGAATCTCAGTCCAACAAAAAAAAAAAAGGCTAATTTATTCGAAAACAAAGTGGGAACATCTTCATTTTCCACATGTTAAATGCTGGATGTTATTTTGATTTTAAACATGGTGCTCTATATGCTGCTGTGAAATCATAGTCCACTATATAATGGGATTTACTTTGTATTGTTCAATGAATATATAAAATAATAGAATACTGTTTTTCATTAACTCAAACAGGCTGTTGATTTAAACCACTGTAAAAGAAGAAAGTGGCTCTGTCTTCGTATTTTTTTTTCATTTTCCACTTTAAAAGAAGCATTGATGCTATACATCAGGTACAAGCCAGTTATGAAGAGAATTTATGTACTGTAGGTGTACAAAACATGTATAATATTCCTAACTTGTGCTACCCAAACAAAAATGAAAACTTTTGCAGACATGTTAATGTCTACACGAACAAAAGACATTATTGATGAATTTCACTAATATTTATGAAGTTATATAGCAAAAAAATTATGTTATGCTCATAAACAAAAGTAGAAAGCTTCTTGTTGTTTTTGAAAACATTTGAAATTCTGAAAATGTTCCATGGTGGATGGTTTGCATAAAAGAAATGATGGTATGACCAGTACAAAATACAATTTTTTTAAAAAAAAACCCAACTTTTGAGACTGCTTGCCTATCACTCTCCTATAATCTCTACCCTGAATGATCCCCACCATTTTCACATACACTTCATATTTTTTTCTGGACAGTTGGAACAGCAAATACCAAATATTTAAGTGCTGCTATCCACCATTCTCATTGTCTAAAAATATCAGTGGGATCTCAGGATGGCCAGGAAATATTATTATAAATAAAGTTATTATAAATAACTTTCCTACTAGTGATTTACAGAGTCATCCAACCATCATACCAAAACAATATTATAAGAATGCACTTTATAGCTCCTCAACAATGTCTATGATGCTATTAAGCATGAAATCACTTGAGCAAATTGGGCCATTGTACTCTGCCTACTAAAAAATGTGTAAATAGAAATTCAGTTCAGCAGCAAGTAACACATTCTTGTGTGGGATTTAATTGCTAAAGCCAGAACTAGCTAGATTTAAGACTATGTGATCATTATTGCCATATGTACATGGATTGGCTGTGATTATTCACTGTTCAGTAAAATACACATTTAGCATGTCCCAGAGCTCTTCCATTTGTGGAGTTCTGCCATTCCATTTTTTATTCTTTATTGCCCTAAGCAGTTCTTGGATTCCTAATTGTCTGAATTGTCAGAACATTTACAAGAACTGAATTACAATATGGAAATCAGCATCTAAAGAGCTGAATAAAATGTAATGCTAATAAAAATGGCTGTAAATAGTCAGAGCTTTAGGCAATAATTTTCCTAATTCCTGAATGCTGAATTCAGTTAACCACTGAACTCCAGAATCTATTTTCATTTGGGAACAGGCCACCCTTTGGGGACAATGGCTGCTTATCTACATTAACAATGATATAGCACTTTTCCAAGTTCTCATTTTCCCTGGGCAATATTATCTTTGCTACAGGGATGGGTTCTACTTACCTTTATTATCGGTTCGCAACAGGATCACGCATGCACACTTGCTTCGCTCATGCACACGCTGAACTTCTGCGCATGCACAGATCGTATATGATGACATCCAGATGGGTAGGCAGAGCCTCCCCCCGGTTTTACTACCAGTTCGCAAGAACCGGACCAGCAGCAACCCACTGCTTTGCTGACTAGAGTATTTTTCCTAGAACTATACACTACCCTTTCCTTTTATGCATTGGTTGCCAGCATATTCAGTTGGCTCAGTCATCCATTACAGCATCACTGGTTGAATATTGGACCAACCATCATAGCAATAACCTCCTGATGCAAGAGAATCAAGAGCAACAGGCCTGATTTTTTCTGTATATTGCAACTGCAGTGAAGAAAAAGCAATATGTTAGGGCACCAGATCCTAGGATGTGACTGTGAAGGAAGTTGAGAAAGTGTTCTTTAATTTCTTCCATTTAGTTGGGAGGTGTATAGCACACAATTGTTTTTTCTCTCACAGGCTGATTATGGGGTAGTATGGAAGTTCCTTTGACCAACTCACAGCTGCAACTGTTTGTATCCTATTCCAATACTTTTTTATTCCTTTTTTTATTTTTTCCAGCAGCCTTAAAGAAATTGCAAAATGGCAATATCATTCTCTAGTCTCCTAGTTTCCAAAGACCAGTGGTCTTTGCCATGAGATTCTTGATATTGCCAGGAGTCGTGTTGTTGGCTGGTCACTGATGAAAAAAATTATAGCAATGTTAGGTAGGAAAAATACATTGCAATGTTAGGAAGCCATGAAAAATGCCATAACACTGTTTCCACATTCAAATTGCAGGAAAAATTACTAAACAACTGATTCAAAATTCAAGATGGATATCAAGTAATCTAGGTGTCAGGGTTCCGATGGATGACCTAATTAAATCATAAGCCTCGAGACAAGCTTCAAAAGAAATACAGTTATTTATTAGGAGCTTCATGTCGGCAGGTTCCCAAGTGAAGCCAGCTCTGACCCTACGTAATTTATGCCCCAATCATGACCCTGTTTCCCCCCTCCCGCCAGGGTGTGTCATCAATCACATTCACCAACGGAGCAACTTTGCCATTGTAGAGATTACTCCCCTCTGGACCACTGTGGGTAACCCTGGGATACAGCCTTGAAGCGATAAGTCTGGAATGTGCATCTGTCTTTGGCTACTGTGCCTTTTCATCGGTTTTCCATCCCTCTTGCTTATGGCAACTCGAGATTAGTCCAGGGCTGCTTTGCGAGTTGACATTAGGTGGATGTAAGTTTGATAGTTTCTCGTGAGATATAGATCATCAGAATAGCACTAAGTGGACATCATGGAAATATGCCATGGTGCAATGGGGAAGGGTCAACATGCAAGTGTTTAAGAGACTTCTGGTATGGCTCCACTTCGTTGAGAAGCAGCTTTGATTAGGCTGCTAACTCCCTAGTCTGTAGAGCTGTCAGGACATCGTAAATCTGGTCCGACAGCTTGGAAATCTCTTCCCTCGGGCAAAGAGGGAGAGATGAGCATTCAGGCTGAAGTTGAGACACCCAAATATAGCCACAGAAAAAGCTTCTGAGGCTTGCGGGGAGCTCTCCTTCCATAGCCTGAAAAGCTCCAGGCTGGGGGTGGGTATCTGCTTTTATGGCAGACAAAACATAGCGTCCAATTTCCACGGCAGGAATTGATTTATGATGGATTGTAACGTGGACGGAGCAGAAATTGGAGTTCTAGCACTTGTTTGTAAGAAGACTGCAAGCCCCTGAGGATATATTTGTTGCGAAGATAGGAGAGAAGAAAGCAAATGGCGTTTTTGTGGAATGTGTGTACTGGAAACGAAAGTTAAAGAAATGCTTATTAACAGCTAGTGTCGAATTAGAAGATATATAGGAAGATACTGACTAAATGGAAGAAACGAGAATTTTATGATTTATATTTTTTCTTCTTCTTTGGGATTATAGTGATTTAGAAGAAAAGTTTTTTGAATTTTTCTTTTTGAATTTTTTTTTTTGGTCCGTTATTAGGTTATATTTTTAAAAAATGGCTTTTAAGCAAATAGTACCAAAAGTCATTAAAAACTTTGAAATTTCTTCAGTTCAGATTCAAAAATTAAAAGAAGAAATCAAAAAGGAATTAAGAAATTCTTTACAGGAGTTTTTGGAGAGTCATTTTTTAGAAATAGATCAAAAATTTGATGAAATAGAGAAAGAGATGTTGGATTTTAAGGAAGTGGTGGAAGAGCAGAAGAGGGAAATGAAAATGGTAAAGGATGCAATTGCGCAAATATTAAGCTCTTGTATTCAGATGGAAGATGATCTTGCAGAAATTAATAAAGCTAATTTAGAGTTGCAAAGGAAAATAGAGGAAATTCAAAAGAATCAAAACAATTGGAACTTAGATAATAAGATGGAAGATATACAGGCAAAGGTAGATAGGGCAGATGAAGAAAGAGTAATATTACAATATAGATTAATGGAATATGCTATAAGGGTGAGGGGTTTGAAGCAAAATAGGAAGGAAAATTTAAAAGAGATTTTTACGCAAGCCTTTGCTCAGATAAAGGGTGTGGAGCCAGAAGACTTTGAGATTAATATTGAAAGAATTTATCGTGTTAATTCTTGGTGGGCAAGACAAAATAGATTACCAAAGGATGTGGTTATTTATTTTACAACTAAAAAGGTTAGGTATGAAATTTTGCAAGCCTTTTATAAAAATAAATTTCAAATATTGGGACAAGATATAACAATGATGAAGGAAATTCCTCCTAAAATGTTAAGAAAGAGAAGAGAATTTGCTTTTTTAGTGGATGAGTTTAAGAAACATCAGATATATTTTGGATGGGAAGTTCCAATGGGTTTGTCAGTGAATTTTAGAGGCAGAAAGTATTTTCTTAATTCAGTTATGAAAGCGAGTCATTTTTATATTAATGTTTTAAAGAATGGGAATCCTTTGTTGTTAGATGCTTACTTGGTTTGGAAATGATGGAAAATAGAATGGGAGAGGGGAGGAATGTTTAAGATGTGAATATGATGATTATGGTTAATTTTTAGAATTGATTTGTTTAGGATATAAATTATAGGATTTTTGTTATTTGCTATTTGTATGGTATAAATCTATGGGATGATATTATTTAATTGTGAAGGATGGAAAGTGAAATTTATGAATTTAGATAATGTGGATGTAATGATTTTAACTGTTTACTGTTATATTGTGGATGTAGTTTAAATGATTATTTGTTTTAATTGACACGTTTATAGATAGTAAAAGTTATGAAGTTAAGCTGGAAATATTATATTTGAGAGATTTTATTCGAAATGATATTTGATTGATGGAGTAGTATTGGAAGATTGGATATTAAATGTTATGACAATTGAAGAAATATATAAGTGATAAAAATTTGAATTTGAGAAGCTGGATTGTAATTTAAGAAATGGACTTATGAAATTTGAAGGAATATACAAGTGGGTGAAAAAATTTGAATTTTAGAAGATGGACTAATTTTTAAAATGGACTGTAAGAAGAATGGACATTAAATGTTATGGCAATTGAAGAAATATATAAGTGATGAAAATTTGAGTTCGAGAAGATAAACTGTAATTTGAGAAATGGACTTATGAAATTTGAAGGAATATACAAGTGGAAAAAAAATTTGAATTTGAGAAGATGGATTAATTTTAAAAATGGACTGTAAGAAGAAGTAATATGTGAAGTTGGTATTGCTTCTTTTCTTCTTTTCTTTTTATTATTCTTTCCTATCTCTTTATTTTTATTGTGAGGGGATCTAAAGTTTTAAATTTTTAAAGGTGGGAGGTTATGTATATTTTGTATACCTTAGCTTGTGATTGCTTAGCTTGTGATTGCTGGTCATAATACCCGGTATTTGCTCTGGGAAGTCTGGGGGGGAGGAAGGGGGAGGAGGGGGAAAGGGGGGGAAAATGATACATGGATTATTAATGTACAGTAATTTTTGAAGATACGAAATTAAAATTTAAAATGATATTGGGGTTGCTCGACTGCCATTTCAGAAAGAAAAGGAGAGAGGAGTAGAAGGAGGGAAGAAAGTAGGTAGGAAAGAGTAGAGAAGGAGGAGGGGAATAAGAAGGTTAGATAGGGTGGAAGAAGGGAGGAGTGGAGAAGGAGGAGAGGAAGTAGTAAAGTGAAGGAGATGAAGGATGTGAAAGTAGTAGAGGGTAGAGAGGGAGGTTGTGAAGAAAGGAAGTGGCAATCGGGCAGGCCTGAATCAGTAATAAATAAAAATTAATGATTAATGATGGATAATAGTTTGTACATAAATATGATGTTGGAAAATGGAAATAAAAATTATTTATAAAAAAAAACATGCAAGTGTTTAAGCACTCACAATGAGTTTCATTTGTAGAAAAATAGCTCTACTCCTTTCATGGAGGAAACGAGGCTGGCACCAATACCAACTATCAGAGAACTGCCACCATTTCAAAAGCAGTAACAGTCAGGATAGTAAGCAGTCATCACCCTTGAGCTACTTCCAAGGACTTGCTTCTGGCTGCAGTTATTGGAAGTATACTGAAAGCCTCAGTTGGCAACAGAGCAAATACTGAGATGGAAGCCATGGTAGCAGCATTTGTATTCTGTCCTACCATGTGCAGGATTTTTGAACAGTCAAGTTTTGGCATGAACACGTCATGGCTGCACCCTGCACGGTGTGGGATCCCTCCAGTCTGTGATGGTGGATATATCTGGCACAGGACCACTAGTAGAAAGAGGTGATGTTTAGGGCCAGCAATGATTACTGCTTCCTTGCCAACTTCTAGAAGACACAGGCAGCCCTGTTTGAAATTGCTCAACATGTCAAAAATCTGTGACCATACCTTAACAGCAGGATAAAATACTACAGCCAGCAATACTTGAAGAGGAGTAGGTGGCCATTCCAGTTTGATATTGGCAACACAGGCCACAGATTGTGAATTGGTAATAGTACATTAATTCAGCCTAGGATTAACAATGTGTTGCTGAGAGAGATTTTTATGGAAGTTTACATGGCTGTTGAGCACGTTCTTATCCACGCAAAGATCATTCTTGGAAGTTACCACAAAGTAGGCCTAAGGATTAACTCTTCCTTTTTTCTTTTTTTTGAAATTATTTTTTTATTTTTCTAGAAAAAATTTTCAATCAAAATACAGTGTGTCGGTTGGTTGTTTACAAAGCTTTTGTGCAATTTCACCATATTCATAACATGTAATTTATCTTATTTTGCATTTTACCAATCTAATATACATCCAAATATTTTAATTAATTGATCTTTTGTATAACTCTAAATTTTCTCTAAAGAAACTCTAAGGTTTCTTCCATTGCCTTATATAGATTGTACTAAATTTTACATTAATTATATTTGTATCATGCATTTCCTTTTCTTAATTCAAACCACTGATATTATGTTATACTTTGTTTCAACAATTCTTACATTTTAAATGTCTCTGTCAAACTTCAACCTATTTTTTTATCTAGCCATTGATAAAATAAATCCCATATCTTATAGTATTTTTTATCTTCCTGTTTTCTAATTTCAAATGTCAATTTATTCATTTCTGCACATTCCATTATTTTCTTAATAATTTCATCTTGCTTTGGTATTTCCTCATTTTCCAGTTTCTAGCAAACACAATTCTAGCCGCTGTTAATACATTCACAATCAAATATCTCATTTCTCTATTATAAGTTTCAGGTATGATCCCCAATTAAAAAAACCTCTGGTTTAAAGTCTAAAAAAAAATCTTTTTTAATCATTTTTTCCAACCACGTTGTCGTGTCCCCCTCCCCCTCCGACTGGGTCTAGGAAGTCTGTATCAAGCGTGGCCACGAAGCCTCTGCAGCTTTGCCAAATTCCTTTCAGATTTCTCAGGGCAGGCAGGAATCCAAATTGTGACTTCAGCGAACTAAATGAGACTTTGCTTGACTCAAAGTTGCTTGACTCAAGCTGGTCCTTTATATAGGCTGTGGGGTGTGGCTCCATGACTCAGCACTTATCCAAGCCTGCCCCTCCCTTCCTTCTGCTGACGTCGCCTCTCAGATCTCCGGAAGCAGGGATCCTCCCACTGTGGATTCTCTTCCTCTGGATCTGCTGCCTGTAATTCCAGCACGTGGCTGGCTCCCTGCTCACACGCTGTAGGAGTGAGGTTTGTTTGTTCATTCCTGACATTCTTTCCAGGCATGGGGCCAGGGCTGGGGGCTGGAGGCATGCCAGGCCGTTCATTATCAGACTCTGAATCTGGTAGCAGGCTCGGGAGGAGACGGGAAGGGCCTGGCTGAGGAGAGGAGGGAGGACGAGGCACAACACACGTGTGGAGTTTAGTCTAATATCTTTTAGCTTCTACGCACGTCCACCACATATGGTAATATGAGCTGGGTATCTGATGACATTGCCAACATTTTTTGGATTTATTCTTGAACATTCTGGCAATTCTCGTTGGGGGTAAGTGCCACCTGTAAAACATCTTATACAAATTCTCTTTATATGCAGCTGACATTGTCATTTTATAGTTTTGCGACCACCATTTTTGCCACGCCTCTAAATCAATCCCATGTCCAAAGTTTCCCCCCCCCGAAGCAGAATTAACTCTTTCTTGAACTTGAATGTAGATATTGTGTGGTAGTGTAATTCACCAACTCCTCACATAATGGTTGATTGGTAGTCCAGGGCCACTGTATCAGCTAAGATGGAGTGAGTTGCAAATTTTACTCTGTACATCTCTCTTTTTATTCTTCAGAACTTGGCAAAACTTGGATAAGACAGCTTTGCGTTATGCGACTAATGAAGGAGGACGGAAAAAGGTCAGCTGGCTGTTCTGGGAATGGAAATTGAAAAGATGTTCAGCTAGTGGATATCTCTTGTGCCCGCTGAAAACATTGTGCAAGGTTCAGTCTGCAGCAGTACAAAGGTGATTAATGCACCAGAATGGGTTTAAATACCTGGTCAAGCATACTTCCCTCATCCTGGCTTTAGCCATATGGCAGCATGTCAGCAAAAAGACAAAAATAGCAGCATAACAAGTCCTAATGTTCCATGCATACCAGCAGAATCCTATATAGGGACCACAGCACTATGGAAATAAAAGGATGGACAGTAAAATAAAAGATTTCCATAACCACAATGAAAGCGCTGGATGTTACAAGGAACTGTGGGCATGACATAAAATACTTCTTCTTTTTCTTCAAGTACAACTTCATGGCTAGGGTTATGTGAAATGCTGCTAAATGTTGACTATAATTTGGCCATGAAATAAAGTTCAGAGTTCAGTGATTTGGTCTTCTGTTGTAGGAGGAACTAAAAATGATAGCAGAGGGGTGAAATGGACCATGAACCCTCAGGCAGTGGGTGAGGTTTTCTGAATCTTATTATTGAAGGAGATGGTAGTGTCAGGCAATGATTTCCAGGGCAATGGTGTAGACCTGGAGAGCCAGAGACTACTAAAAGCCTGTGTCAAAATGGTGAACCTAATGGCACTTGCAGAATTCAAGAGCAGAAAAATTGTCCCTTGACCTGTAGGAGCACTGTTTAGTTACGTATGATTCAGGGGTGAAATCCAGCAAGTTCTGACAGATTCTGGAGAACCAGTAGCGGAAATTTTGAGTAGTTTGGAGAACCGGTAGTGGAAAATTTGAGTAGTTTGGAGAACTGGCAAATACCACCTCTGGCTGGCCCCAGAGTGGGGTGGGAATGGAGATTTTGCAATATCCTTCCTCCAGGAGTGGGGAGGGAATGGAGATTTTGCAGTATCCTTCCCCCTGAAGTGGGAAGAGAATGGAGATTTTGCAGTATCTTTCTCCTGCCATGACCACCAAGCCACGCCCACAGAACCAGTAGTAAAACAATTTGGATTTCACCACTCGTATGATTGCGTCCAGCTCTCTAGAACTCTGTGTGTGGAGGAGCAAGCAGGCAGTACAGTAATGGATATCTCTTATGTTCCCTAAAGTAAAGTAACCTATTTTGATCCTTTATATTCTTTTCCTCAGACCTGCTCCCTAGTTTCTACTAAGTCCCTGGTGAAAGACAATTGTCCTCATTATTGCACAGCACATAAACTGTTTCTGGAGATGGCTGGACCTTCACCATTCCCATACTGGTGGGAACTGGTATGCTGTCCTTGTAATTAGGAGGCAAGCTAGATGTCTCTTTTCTCCTGCTTCCAGAAACTTGACAACTTTTGCAACTGTTTGCCAGACGTTTTGGAAACAGTAAGCAAAGTTTCTAGTCACAGACAAAAGCATTCACTAGACTAGGGGTGTCAAACTGGCAGTCTGTAGGCCTGATGCGTCATGTGCAGGCCACGCCCATCCCAGCTCCGTGAAGGGAAAAACATTGCGAAATGTCATGTGATGGCAACGTGAGTTTGACACCATGCACTAGAGGATGGAAGAAGCCATTTCAGGCCTTTGATGCTGTTGTCGTCCATAGAAATCCACCAGCCAGATGGAAACCTGCTTCCCCATAGAAGGAAAGCTGTGGGATGGGGATCATAAAATAGGTGGCAATCTTTTCTGCATTGATCGAACAGTACACATCTTCCTTCTGTAATCTCACTGAAGTTCCCACTAGTATGTGAAGGTATTCTAGCCATCTCCAGAAAGTGTAGGGAATTTCCAGTCTTTCTCCTGGTACTTGGCTGCAGTTCAGCTCCGGTATGAACCCAGTTGGAAGAGTTGTTGGAATCCAGAACAGCCTAGATAGATTCAACTTTTTAAGAGGCAGTTTGAAATTGTTTAATTGAGACACATAAGGCTAAAAGAGCAAAGGGGAAAGGAAGGCTCCACAGTGGGTATGGCAGGGCGAGGGGGAGTGAGGTGGCAGTGGTGACCTCAGACCTAGAAAGGAAAGTTCTATCAAGGAACCAACCTGCCCTGCCCTAGCAGGGAAAAACAACTGGCATTTCCCCATCCCAGCATCTGTGGGATTTGAAATTCACCAAATTAGAATCCCATTCAGTGCAAAAACCAGTCAGGATGCTGCCCCTATGGCTCAGTGTCCTGCCAGGTTCAGCAAGGGAATTACTGGTTAAAGTACACCGCTCCTCTTCTCTTGTTGTCATGGGGCTCCCCTTTTCCAAAACTGTCCAGAAAGCGGCAAAGCGGTCCACTGAAGTACTTTTGCTGAAGATGCGGAAGGAAAGGGTTAAAATTTTTCCCCCCCCTTACTGGTTGCCCCGGTGGGGGGGGGGAAGGCCCGTTTGCAATTGCTGCTCTTTTTCTGTCGGCACCACTTTTGTTATTTTAGGTTGAATGAATGATATTTCCCCCCCCTCCCCACACACACACTTCGGGGCAGCTCCTTTGAACCCTAAGCAGATTAACTGGAGGCGTGTGAAGGACAGGGCGAGGAGGTGCCTTCCGGGGGAAGAGATTTGGCTCCAAAATAGGACGCTAAGCGCCTTTCGCCTGTGCCCTTAATTTGATTACCTAGGCAGAGGCAGGGCCAGCGCACCAGGCGGTACCGGGCCGAGAAGGGCTGCGGCTGGCTGCTCTCTCTCTCTCTCTCAGTCTCTCGGGAAAGGGGAGGCAGCAGCCGAGCGGCCAAGTCGCGACTGTGCAAAAAAAATGGAAGCGCCCGAGAAGCCGTGAGAGGAAAAGGAACGCCTTTTTCTTTTTCTTTCTTTCTCTTTTTAATCAAGAGACCCAGCTTTGCCTTCGTTTCCATGACAGTTATTAGGTAACAAGAGACATTGAATTGTCTCCCACAATGCTCCGGAGGAAGGGGTGGGGGGTGGGGAAGAGGTTGCTCCAGTGACAAAGCTTGCGGAGTTCCCGACTCGCAGGAACTCTTCTTGCCGCCGCCTTCTTCTTCTTCGGAGAATTTTTCAAACTCCTGGAATATTCTGCCCTTTTTTAATCGGCCGCCTCTTTCGGCGCTTTGCCTGAAAGTCACGGGCAGGGCGGCTGCTGTTGCTGCTGCTGCTGCTTCTTGCTTTTCAATCCCCCCCCAGACACTCCTCAAAGGAAATCTTCCGAATCGCTCTTTTGATTTCTCGCAAGGCACAGGCTCCGGCGACTTGCGAGGATATGAACAATTTTCCAGGTGGGCTACTCAGTGGGAGCGAAGCTGAAAGGCGTCCAATCAGGCTTAGGCAACCCACAGCCTGGTCCAAATGCCTCTCCGGCGGATCTCGGTAATCCCAGCCCAGGAGGCGACCAGCAATGGGAGAACTTCCATAGGTAGAAACAAAGAGAAGAACAGGGAAGTCGAGGTAAGTCGAGCCTCGGGTTTTGTTTTTTTTGCTTGTATGACAGATAATGGTTGAAAGGGCTGGGAAGGGCGAGGGGAGGAGGTGGAAATTATCCCCGTTTGCTCAACAGGAAGAATAAGGATGGGGGATATCCCCTTCTATCCAATATATACGGTTGCAAGTTAAAATGCTCTTTTTGGGTGGTTTCCTAATAGAGGCTTCTCATATGCAAACTCCGTTTCCCCCCCCTCCCCCCAAATTAGGGGAGCAATAAGCACTTGTGTTTACAACACTAAAAAAAAAATGTGAATTGTCAGCTTTGTACATTTTGAAAGGGCACTTTTGCAGGAAAGGTGGGGGGGGGCCACAGAGGAAGAAACACAGTCCATTGATTCTGCAAACAATAGAGACTGCTCTTTCTGTGTTTTCAGATGGCAGGCTAAAAGTCAACCAAGCATCATCTTCTTCGTACTCTATAGGGAAAATGTTCTCAAAAGAGAATTGTATCAAAATATCTTCATTGCATGTATAGGCATTCAGACAGTTATAATAGCATCAGTCTACCCAATTTTCTGAAATACACAATTTATTGTTTCTTCTGAGTTGCCCTTGTTTTTCATCCCATTGTTTCTTTTCTTTTAGAGGAAAAAAACCCCAAAACCCCCCAAAAAACCACTCCCTATCCTGTCACTGTTTATTAGGACATTTTCGATATTTAAGTATCTAGCATCCTATACATCATATTTATAAAGAAAGAAAGCATGTTTTGGTTCATCTAAGAAAAGTAAATGCTAGAAATGTGGTTCAGGCTGAAGGCTTTAATACTATGTGGAGAAAGAAGCTGCTTGTTTTTTTTAAAATTATGCTATCTTGCAAACATTCCTAATTGACCTTTAACATGCATTTTCAATTGTGAATGAATGTGACAGAGAACAAAACAAATGGGGATATTTAATGGAGGAAGATTTCCTGCATTTTCTATTGGTGTCCTATTATAACTCTTTTTCATAGTTTATCATTTTCCTTCTCAATTCCAGAGAGCAATTTATGCACTAGAATAAAATAGCAGGTGATTTACTGACCCCTGACTTAAATTTTGTCATCTGCCAGCTGGCTTGTTACTAATGTAAAGATTATGAGTCCCATTTTCAGCTACAAATATTCTTGTTTCCAAAAAAAAAAAAGCTGTTTTCCCCAGATAGACCAGGTGTGGTCATGATATTAAAAAAGTACTGATGATTGTAAAGTATATTAGAGTTTAACTTACTGAGAATCAACTGAGAATCAACAAGGGAAAGGGTGTCTAAGAAAGAAGCCATTAATAAAACAATTATACAGATTTGATCCTGATTGAATATGAAGTTAATATCGTGCCATACATTTACATAGGTAATATGTAAGTACAAATTACATAAGTAATTTGATACCCATAAACTGTGTATGAGGTTCACAAAATTAGTATTGATCAAAATCCATTATGGAACACTAGAACATTCCTCAAATAAAAGTTCTTCCTTATTATTTTATTTTGAAAGGAACATTTAATTTGGGAATATTTATTTTGGGAAGCTTGAGCTGCTTGTATACAATATACATATACTATATGATCTCATGGTGGGACAACAGAAGTAGTTCAGGAAGATTTGGAAATATAATACAATAAAACATTGAAAATTAATTTTCTTCTTTTTTGTAGGAATGACAAGTTTTGATAAACTTCATCAATAAAAATATGTGTGGCAAGGCTGTCATATGCTATTTTGAATTTCTTATCTATTCAGTTGTTTACCCACTGCACTACAACGATGTCTGTACAATATCAGTAAGAATAGAGAATGCTTTGTATTTTCAGTCTAGAATTAAGTTTAGTTCAGCTATATAAAAAGCCTTTATACATCCTTTATTTTAATAGATGCCAAAATCTTGACTCCCACATTTTCAGAGAATTACCCCCTTTCTACCCTCAAAGACAAAGAAATCATCTTCAAGCTATGTTATACTTTACCTTACACAATTTTCTAAGCTGCACCTCAGTTTATTCTTTATGCTTAAAGTCTGTTTTTATGCTGTCTCATACAGAGGAGTATATGTAACAAATCATTGCATTTTAACTGTGTTAGAGAATGCTTAAATAAAATTATGTGCTTTTATTTTAATATAAGATTGTAACTGAAAATTAATGGGTTGCTTCACTCTTACCCCTCAAACTCTTGTCAGACTATGTTTGAGGCTATATAGTTCAAGATCCATTTTCTTCACTGTCCCAAAGGTGCTTTTTCAAAAGGCAACTGGACTTTCTTGGGGTTTTTTCTCTTGAAGATAGTTTGGTCATCATCCAAGAAGCTGTTTCAGTTCTGACTGAATGGTGGAGGATAGAAAGATTTATGTTCCTTATTTATAAATCCTTCCATCTTTCACCATTCAGTCAGAACTGAAGAAGTGATGAGATGCGAAATGTTTTTAAGGAAAAACAAGAAAGTCCAGTTGCCTTTTGAAAAAGCACCTTTAGAGCAACTATGACCTGGATGACTGAGAATCTCCATGGACATTTTTTTCAATGTCTTTTTTTCTTTGGCTGACATCAGTAGATTCCAGCTTCACCAATTTAGAACACTATTTTTTTTTATCGGTATAAATGATCTCATAGTCATTTTTCTGTTTCATGTTTTCATACTTTTAAAATATATATCATAATAAGGGAATATATTTACATTCCTGTCATTCCTGTCTTTAAGTGAAAGCCTAATCTAGGTTTTTGCTTTCTAATGGCCCTTAAACTTTTATCATCAGGAGATTCTTTCCACATAAATTTGTCTTCCAAAGAAATCTTTTACACTGAAAATTCTTAGATTATGCTCTAAATTGCTTTCTCTAACTTTGTGTCATCAAAATATATTAAACTCTCAAAAATCCCCCTCAGTATAGACCTGGGTTATGAAAATTGTACAGCTCAAGCCTGGGGAAATGTCATGTCCCTAAATCAAAGACATTTGCTTACTTTCTTGAGAATGTTGGAAAGCCTGATGGAACTTACTCTAATCTAAGGAAATTGAGAATAAAATTTATAATTTGTGTTTCCGTGAAGGATAGATTGCTTTCTTGGAAAACTTTTGTCTAAAATTAAAAATCTTTTCTTTGGGAACTTCCTGATCAGTTTCCTCCAAATCTCTTTGAAACCTCCCCCCCACTAGCTTTCCATCTTTGCCATGCAGTCTTCCACTTATTCTAAACATAACCATTTTAACAATTTGATACTCAAAATACTTGTGCTTAACTCATTTAAGGAACACTTAAGTTTTGTTGCATATTCTCTCTCTCTTGGTTCTCTCGCTCTTTCTTGGATCTCCCTCCCACCTGTGTGTTTATGTGTGTTTGTATATACGTGCTGTTTATTATTCTTGCAAAATGTAGAACATTCTTTGATGGAGCTGAAGTAAGAAAATATTAATTGCTGCTCTTTAGTTTATGATGAACTGCAGCATTTTTTCCCTAACTGCTTGGCTTAATAATGAGACCAAACATCAATTACTGTAGATTGAACACTTTAAAGTGCCTTTTGAAAAGTAAATGATATATTTTCTAGTACACAAATATTAACAAAATTCACCAATGTGAATAATTCAATGATGTAGTTTGAATATGAAATACTGATTGGAAAGTTTGTAGGTCTTACTAGACTGAAGGCTATACAAGACCTATTTAGCCAAATGTTTCCCTCAAACTATGGCTGTTCATTTATATTTGGCAATTGGAATTTGGTGACTGAAAATTAAATTTCTCAAAATTTAGCAAAAGAGATTATACTCCAAGAATTCTGTAATTTACCTACCTAGCATGCAGAAAGAAATGATGAAAAGTTATAAAGTGGGTTGAGAATCATTGTCTCTCATCTTAATTTTCCAGATGGAATTGCTTTAAATGGAGTCAAGTATTAGTACTCAAAAAGTCACATAATGTAGGAGAAATTATATTTAAGGTGCATGATCAATAGTTTATTTGGCTTTCCCAGCATACACCATTTAAGATTTGTAGCCCTTTTCAACAGTTACCGAAAGTATGGGGAGGGAAAGTTTGAGACTTAAAAAGAAAGTACATGTCTGAAATGTCTTGGGTGATATAATAAATTATTGATAAAATATTGATAAAATAATCTTACCTTTTTCATTTGATAGAATGTTGGGTAGAATAATTCTGAAGGAATCATATAAGATCTGAATTGATTTGAAGAACAGCAAACTAAGTGAAATATGTAGCTTAATTTACATCAAAAGAATTTGAAGTTATCTAATCTAGAAATAAATATATTGAATTGTTCATGTAAAAGTTTAGCTTTTAAAATCAGAATTTTTCATAACTTACTACCTGAGCACACCAATATGAATAATTTCAGCACATTGGACAGCTATCAAGGTTTATTATGTATTGCATTGATGTATATTGGGATGTAATATTTCAAGCTTGTAATATTTAAAATTTTAGTAAGCTTTTATTTATGAAAAAATCCATAGGTGAAAAGGATGGAAAAGGGAAGAAGGAACAATTCAAATTACTACAATTATTAAGAAAAGTATTTCGTGAAAGTAGTTTATCCCAGAGCACAATTTGGAAAATAATTGTTTTTAAGGGAGGAGACTGGAGTGATTTGGCTATATGTCACATCCCTCTTCAAATGTGACAGAAAATCCTCAGCATTTTCTGATAATTGTATAAAATTTGAGAAACTTTCCTAGAGTTCTATCAAGGTGCTAATCAATGCTAGAGAGCTTCCAAAAATATATATTTCTGTTCCATGCTCTTCTGAGGAGAGGGGAAAAAAAGATTTAGATAACTTTTAAAAAAGAATTTATTGTCTTGACGTTTGACTGTTGTAAGATATTATAATGATCTTCTCATAAATCTGTTAGGCTTTTATCAATTCTATTTACTCTTAGGTCTTTGTGTCTTTGTGTCTTATATTTAATTGGTGAATTTGTTCCAGTGCAATAACTGTTATGCAAAAAATAGTAGAACTGAATTGTTGAACAGTATGACATTCATTTTTGCTAATGTCCTGTTTAGGTAATTTGAGCTGATGCAGGTGGTTAAAACTAGCACTAATAATTACAGTGCTTTTTTTTTTTTTGGTAGATTCTTGGTTGCTCTTCTTCACATTAGATACTTTAGTGCAAGTAATTACTTAGTCTCTTAATAAAGACATCAACATCTGTGTTCGTTTTTTATAAGTTTATTATAAGGTTTAAATAGCCAGATTAGCCACTATGTAAAAATTACTACAATTTTGCAGTCAGCTGCACAACTTACATAGAAGGAAAAAGAAACATCCATCCATTCCATCATTATATTATCCCAGGCAATATAAAGCAAAACCATTTATTCATAATGTTCACACAAGGAACATAGGAGGGAACATATAAAGTCTTCAGTGAATATTTAAAGGACACTGCTTTAAAAGGGGTAAATATTCCAGACAGAAAGGAAATAGTCACAAGGACTGTCAATTTCTAATCTATGGAAACTGAACATCTGCATTGATTAAATTCTTATGAGAATTTATACTAATTTGTTTTTAAAAACTAAAGAGTTAGTTTTTGGCCAAGTTGTTGTAGGTCATGCTTATAGAAAAAGTTGTACATTGTTTTAGATATTAGCTATAAAAACTGCACATTTGGACACATATGTTTCCAAAACTGCATTTTGATCAACCAAATAGATAGAATATTACAGAGACAGTTTGGTCCCAGATTAAGATGCTGGTCTAGAAACTAGGAAACTGAGTTCTAGACTTCCCTTAGGCATGAAAACCAGCTGGGTGACTTTGGCCAAGTTATAAGAGGTTAATAATGGAAAAAAATATTCACAATGATGACTGATAACTACAGAATATATTAGATGATTATAATCGTGAATAAAAATTGTAAAGGTAATCGTGACAAACTGTTGGCTCCTTGTGTGTTTACAAATTCTTATTTTAGACTGTCAATCAGAATACATGTAACAGATCTAAGGCTCTTATCAAATAAGGTTTATACTAGAGACAGAATGTGTCGGTGTCCTGGTCCCAGATTTCTTTGAGCCTTATGTCATCTTCTTATCTTCTTTCACAATTTATAGCCTTCTATATCCTTGAAGGCTGTCTACATATATAGAGACTCCATAAAAAGATTCTGAATTGATGGACAGTCTCATTGGTACAGATATTTTTCACTGGACACACTTACCTTTTTAAAATGGAGAACTGTAGGAGGAGAATAAACTTCATGGATTGGCTGGATATGATTGAAAATCCTAAACATTATTACTTTAGAGTAACTCAAGGGGTTTTTCATGGGTTCTCTTGTCCTTGTAGACTCATAGGCTCATATTAAAACTTTTTAGTACAGCAGCATCCTATGAATTCTTTAATGAGACATTACATTCAATAGAACTTAATATAGAGTTAAGAATAACTAGTTGTTGTGTCTTGCCCGCCCTCAGAGCAGCCGGGGCCTTCTTACCTGCTCCCCAACACTGAGGAATTTATGCCTTCCGGCCCAAGTCCTGGCTCCATGCCCCCACAAACTGCAGAAGAAGGAGCATCTCCCTGCCCCAGCCCTGACTCCATGCCCAGGCAAACGGAGCAGCTAGACCCCTCCCCCTCCTCCACAGCAGGTGAGCCTGAGGAGGGTTTACTCCCAAGAACAGCTGATTGGAGTGACCTCGTGATCAGAAGATTGGAGAGGCGGAGGCAACAGAGGGAAGGGAGGGGCAGGCCTTAATGAGTGCTGAGTCATGGAGCCACACCCATGGCCTATATAAAGGAGAATAAACTTCTGGCAGTCTCTGAGTCAGGCAAAAGTCGAACTTATCTTGCTGAAGTCACTTACTGGTCTCCTGCCTGCTCTGAGGACTTTGCTAGGACTTTGGGCAGAGCTGCAGAGGCAAGCCTGATTCGGATTTCCCGGACCCAGCCGTCAGCGGAGGAGTGGGACACGACACTAGTTAATGCTTCCTGAGTCCAGATTTCCATGAACAATTTCCGTTTCTCACCCTTCCCCTTCACATATAATTTCTCCTCTTCAAAAGTGTATGCATACTTATATGAAAGTAATTTGTGAGAAAACAACTGCAATTTGGACAGATTGGATATCAATGATTTCTAAAATTGGTACTTAATTTATAGTAAAATATTTTCAGTCACTAGTAATTGAACTTTTTATTCTGCCTGGTTTTGCCCTTTCTTTGGTTGGAGGCTCGGACCTATTTTTGTTTTCAAGAAGGTGAATAAGAAGGTACACAGAAACATTAGTTTTATAGACACAAACACTGAGATAACCAAAATTGTACTCAGTGAGTTTGACCTGTTAGTCATTTTCTGTTTGGTCATTCTATACATTGTAAATTTAGGATTAAGATTCCATCATTTGTTGCTAAGAATAATCAGCCAGACTATTTATGCTAAGGTTTAATTTATTCATTAGCTCAGGTATGGTTTGTATTTAGAGTATCTTTGAAAGTGGATATAGAGAAAAGTTGATAACTAATGGTTTCAGTTGGAACTGAATGTTCCCAAAATGATTTGTAAAATAATAGTCCAAAATGTGCACAAATGCAACCCTATTTTATTATTGAATAAAGTACCCACACCTTTTTTCAGGAATCACAAAAGCTTACGCAAAAGACCTCTTGCCTTCCTCAACCCACAAAAAAGTTTGGTTTTACCCAATCTGAATATATTCTATGGTTTGCAAAATTGTACTAGGGATTGATTTTGTACTGGGGCTCATGAATGGTTCACCTTACAATAACTTGAGAATCGTAATGACTTTTAGAATGGTTTTCAATTGGATTTTTTTACTTGTGCATTTGAATTCAAAGAATTTTGGATAATTCAATCTTAGGGGGCGTATTTATGATGCAAGAGATATAAGAGCGTATAAACAAGAGATTGCAGCAGTGGAAATCACACATATCTCGTTTTGATATGTGTGGACCCAGATTGTTGGGGGCAATATGCTGACTTTGTATAACCGCATAGAGTGGGCTGGAAAGCACTGTGAAGTGGTATAGAAATCTAAGTGCATTTTACTTCAACAGTCCCCAACCTTTTGGGCACTAGGGTTTCCTGCAGACCCAAGTGGGCATTGTTTCGTATGCTGCCTGCAATCTCACGGATGGGTTTTTGCTTGTTTGCGTGGCCCAATTCCTGGCATGTCATGGACCAGTGCCGGTCCATGGAATGGGGGTTGGGGACCCCTGTTGTACAATCAATAATTTAGCAATTTTTTTTAATTTTGGGAAACTTTTTACTATTCACATATATATATAAAATTTTCAATATTTAAATAAAATGTCACTGAAATATCAACTCTATTGCATGTTTATGAGATAAATGTTTCAATCCTATTAATTCATGTTCATGATAATAGTGTTGGAAAAGTAATGTTATACATAAAAAATGTCAAGGAAAGGAAAAATCAGTGCACAGCAATCAACACTTGACTTCTACATTATTATTGCAATTAATAACTAGAAATTGTTGCTTTAACACTTATTTCTTTGAATTTTCTGAACTTAGGATAGCAAAACATCTCTCATCCTGTGGGTCTGTTTTTTTAAAAAAAAAAATATCTCTGGAATTTTTAAATAGTTTGAACTTCCGAATGAAAGTTCTCAAATGGAGGTGCAAAATGTTCTTAAGGTGATATGTCTTTGTTCCTTTTAAAGTGAGAATGATTCTGCACAGTCTTTTTCCCACATTGTTTCTCTTAAAAAGAAAAGCTTTATAATATGCAGTAAGATTACTCAGTTGCTATTTCAGTGAGAATTGGTTTCCATTCTACTATTGCATTTGCAGCATATGCTGCATAAAGCAAATTGTTTTTTGTATATAGACTTACCATAAAAGAGGTGTTTAGCAAGAGAAAGAGGCAAGAGAAGACCATGGGAGATTAAAATATCATAACTGTTTCATCAAATAAGTGTGACTGTTCACTATTGACTTAGGGCCTCATCCTATATTATGTTCAGCAATTGATTTCTGAGCCCACAAAGGTAGAGAAATAGCAGACTGTGCATTGTAACTGGACACGTTCAAGATATAAATTGGTTAACAAACTTAATAAGCCATGGTTTTAACATATAGTCATTACTCAATAAATTATAGTGTACTTTGAACTTGAGAATTTATTGCCAAATACAAAGAGATTGTAAAAATGGTGCCACAAAAATAAGGACAAGTTAGAGCTGTCTAATTATAATACTGGAAATGCTTATACATTGGAAAGCTTTGAAGCCTCTGCTTGCCCATTTAAATGGATAAATTTCAGTTATTCCTGTGCCAGGATAAAATCTACAGGGATGACTAACAGAGAACATACTTGTTTGATATTTGTCCACAGTGACTTGTAAAATATTCATTTGAGTCTCATTTGTAATCAAAATAGTTTTGAGTTGTGTGGCGCTGTCAAAACAACTAGAAAATCTCAGGAAAAGGTGCAGCTGCTGTATGGAGTTGCTGAGAGGTAACATGTACCCCACTGTAGGCCCTAAAGCACCTTTTCTCCTTTGAAGCAGAAGTGCTGCATAAGCTCTAAAATACACAAGAATAAGATGATATGAATCCCCTTAAATACCCTTTTTTCAAACTACATAGTCTCCCTCCCACCACACAGCTTTAGTTGGAATTTCATGTTGCTTTGAGAATGAAGTGGAGGGGGGAAATCCTATAACAGACATTAAAATAGGCATATCTTAATTAAGAAATAAAGAATACTCTCTTAAAGCTTTTCCTAAGTCCACCTGTAATATGATACAGAATAATTTGCTTTAGATGGTATTCAAATTCCCAGAAATGTTAAGTGTGGTCCTTGGCCATTAAACAGGGACTTATTCTTTCCCTAAATTAAAGTAATAATGCTTTTGTACCAATAATGTTAAAAAGTGGATTTTTTGGGGAACCAGTTGATTTGTGAGGATTATTTTTAAGGTGAGATGATCAAAGGAAAGAAATATGGTAGCAATCTATCTATCTCTGGAAAAGGTATTTTCTCACATTTGGGGAAACATGGAATGTCTGAGCAATGCTAATCTCTTCACTGTTGCTTGTGATTCTATCAGTGGGATTTGCTGTTATAATTAATCATGCATATCTTTTCTTTTATGTACACTGAGAGCATATGCACCAAGACAAATTCCTTGTGTGTCCAATCACACTTGGCCAATAAAATTCTATTCTATTCCTGCCTTATTTAAAATACTTAGCAGAACCATGCTTCCTTTCTACCTGACAGGGTTGATCCTCTTTAAACTGCAATACTGCACTAATTTTCATCAGTTTGAACTGATTATACTATTCAAATTGATGAATAATTGATGGACCTTCTTTGGATGATCCATGATCCATTTTCTTTATTCAGATTTATTCTGTGACTCTGATCCTGAATTTATAGTTTAATATTGTCTCCTGGATTTGTCTCCAGCTGAGGGCACTTGGCAGGATACTGTTCCTCCGGCTACCCGTCTGTGTATTGGAGATGCTTGTGCAAACTGTTGGAGAGCCCCTTCTTAAAGCAACCTTCTGAACCCACTAATTGGAGCAGAGAGGCATCCACATCTTTCAAAGGCTTGATTCTGACACTGATGCTTTTTCTTGGTCTCCTCAGTATGAAAGTACATGTACCCAAGGCATTACTGCCTTGATTTGCTTTGATCCAATGGCATTCAAGCTCAAGTTAAAAAAAACAATAAAGTACTGTGAAGCAGCCAAGATCACCCTTTGAAAATTGCGGCTGCCTCAAAGTTCTGAGTAATCATTTTAAAGAATTGCTTTGAATGATTTTCAGAAACCTACATTAAATACTGTATCTTGTTTCTAATATTTGCCATGGTCTCCATCCACAGAGTGATGGACTGGACATGGTTTACATGTTACATTTGTATATCTGCAGTTCACATATCCATCCTTAACAAAAAATAAATCACTTTGATTTCATGTTTCTTTTGGCGCAATGTTAAAAACAAGACAGATGATTAGACTAAAATGTTTAATTAGCTACACTGGTGTAAAATTATGCACAGCATACAAACTGAGACCTTCCAAATTATAGCTTCCTTATAAAGTGTAAGATACACAGTGTATATTTATAAATTAAGAATTCTGTCACTGTTCTATAATTTGTACTTAACCATTTAAAAACTAGCATGAATTGTGACGCACACAATTTTTTGTTCTTTTTTGTTTGAAGTCATCTAATTTATATAATATTCTGTTGCTTTTAAGTGCTTTATAAATGATATACCGTATATACTCGAGTATAAGCCGAGTTTTTCAGCACGTTTTTTGTGCTGAAAACGCTCGCTTATACTCGGTATCTCCTTATACTCAGTTTTTTTTCTTTTTCACATTATACCGCCGGTAGCGAACTTGGCGGGCTTTTGCTTTAGCTGGGAAGCCCTGCCGGTGCAGTGAGAGGCGGGCGGGAGCCGCCAGCCTTCTCGGCCGAGGAGGGAGGGTTTCACGACGGTGGCTGCCTCATTTCCCTCCCTCGGCTTATACTCGAGTCCCCAGTTTACCCCAGTTTTTTGGGGTAAAATTGGGGACCTCGGCTTATACTCGGATCGGCTTATATTCGAGTATATACGGTAGTTATAAATTGCATGCCTTTCTATAAATGCCTTACTATAGTGAGTAGTTAAAAGAGACGTGGTGGCTTAGTGGGTAAGACGCTGAGCTTGTCGATTGAAAGGTCAGCAGTTCAGCGGTTCGAATCCCTAGTACCGCGTAACAGGGTGAGCTCCCGTTACTTGTCCCAGCTTCTGCCAACCTAGTAGTTCAAAAGCACGTAAAAAAAATGCAAGTAGAAAAATAGGGACCACCTTTGGTGGGAAGGTAACAGCGTTCCGTGCACCTTTGGTGTTTAGTCATGCTGGCCACATGACCACGCTGATGTCTTTGGACAGTGCTGGCTCTTCGGCTTTGAAACGGAGATGAGCACCGCCCCCTAAAGTCAGGAACAACTAGCACGTATGCGTGAGGGGAAGGTAAAGGTGAGTAGTGAGTAGTTACAGTAAGGTAACCTAAAATATATGTGTATAGGTAGTCTTCAACTTACAATGGTTTGTTCAGTGATTGTTCAAAGTTACAACGGCACTGAAAAAAGTGACTTGTGACCATTTCTCACACTTATGACTATTGCAACATCCCATGATCATGTGATCAAAATTCAGAATTTGGCAACTGACTTATATATATGATGGTTGTGGTGTCTTAGGACCATATGTCCATCTTTTGCAACCTTCTCACAAGCGAAGTCAGTGGGGAAATCAGATTCACTTAACAACCATGTCACTAATTTAACATTTATTTATTTATTTATTTATTTATTAATTAAACTTTTATACCGCCCTTCTCCCGAAGGACTCAGGGCGGTGTACAGCCAAGATAAAAAGCAATAAGTATACAAAGTTAAAAATCAATTTAAAATACCTATTCAATAGTGGCCGAATTAAAACCGTCAAATTGACCAACCTAAAATACCCCATATAAAATTACAGAAGATTTAAAAATTTAAAATTTAAAATTTAGAAATTTAAAAAATCTAAAAAATCAGTCCAGTCCCGCTTGAATGAATAAATGAGTTTTTAATTCCCGACGAATTTGTAGTGATTCATTTAATAACTGTGGCAATAAAGGTTGTAAAATTGGGCAAAATTCACTTAAATTTCTCACTTATCAACATAAAGTTTGGGATGAATTGTGGTCATAAATTGAGGATTACCTGTACTTCATCACCACAGTAGTTAATGTATTAGTTAATGAAATGTGTTGTTCTCCTTCAATTGCAGTCTTTAATTCCTTCTGGTTCCCTCTAGTAGCCTTCATTGTCTCATACTATTATTTTTAAAAGAATTTAAAACAAAAACATTTTCCACAGGAAGGATTCTTATAGTCAGCATTCCAGAACACCCCCCCCCCCAAACTCCAAGTAAAAACTCTGAAGCAAGCATTTTTCAAAGTTCTATTTACTAGAATAGGTAAACTGGCACATCTTGGAAAACCTGAATCTGAGAGGACTGGGTTTTCCATCAGTAAATCAAAACCCCCCAAACCCTCCCCCCCAGTCCTCAGTCGATCACATGCTCCAATCACATCTGTCCCGTCTCGAGACAGCACTCCAACCACTCCTTCTTCAGATGCAGGATTGGCCTGACCTTGACCAACGGGAAGAATGCTATTATGTCTAATGGCAACCCCTCTACTAAATCCCCCCTCCTACTTTCCCACACACGAGAAGGTGGCAGCATGGAAGCTTCCAGTCTAATATGGCTTCCAAAGCTGACAATTTTAATTAAATTCAAAATCTTATTTCAAATACATCTAGATCTTTAGTCCATCTGAAATAAAAGTTCTAATCTCTCTTTTGTTGTATATTCCAAAAAATGTTTTTGCTTAGTCCTTAAATTTGTATTTAAAATTTCTTTTGCTAAGGATTGAAGGAGACTTAACATGCTCTGCAACATGTTGATCCAAAACCTCATAACTGAGAATCAGTTAACAAGCAATTAACTGAAAGTGATTAGAAAAGGAAGTATGTGAACCCAATGCATTTCTGAAAGTGCTCAAAAGATGGTTATCCCCATGTTTCCCATACCTAAACTCAATGGAGATCACTGCCTTGTGGTCTCCTTGTGAGCAGAAACTGTATGATGCATTTGTGGGTTGCCTTAACTCCTTTCTTTGTCTGAAAAGGAATTATATACTTGCTGGCTCTTCATTCTGCTGTGATGGTTGAGTCCGCCTTTAACCATTTTTTTCCAAAAACAATCAAACAAACAAAAAAACTGTGGATGATGTCTCAATAATTAAATGGGATATAAAAATAAGAAACCAAGAAAGTGACTTGGATAATTTTCTTATATTGGATTTACAAAAGGAACTTGTTCAAGCTTTGAAGAATTTTCTGAGATGGGGCAAAGAAAAAAAATGAAAAGAAATAAAGAACATTGTTTGAAGGCAATAAAGATTAGGAAGAAAAAAAAAGTAAAAGGAAGGAATACAAAGCAATTTTATTTGATCAGGTTAAAATAGATATGTAAACAATGTGAATTCACAGCTGCCAGTATTTTAATTGGTGTTGGCCTTCATGCACATTGAGTTCTTCCTGAGAAACTAGAATATCAAAATGTATCAGCATAGTATATGTGTGAATCTAAGCAGTGTGAACGTTAGTAATTGATCAATGGAAACTATCAATGTGCAAATTTTCTAAGTGCTGTCCAAGATATTTTGGTATTGCACCCAGGGGGTTACTAACCAGTGGGATCACCACAACTGGTTTATGCATAATCTTTTAACTTTGCTTTTCAGATCTTGATACTTTAAAATAACAGAATAACAGAGTTGGACGTAACCTTGGAGGTCTTCTAGTCCAACTCTCTGCTCAAGCAGGAAGCTCTATACCATTTCAGAAAAATGGTTGTCCAATCTCTTCTTAAAATCCTGGAGTGTTGTAGCATCTACAATTTATTGTGGCGAGCCATTACATTGACTTAATTGTTCCAAATGTCAGGATTTTTTTTTTCTTAGTTGCTTAGTTTTCTATGTTGACTGTATGTAAATTGGTTGTTTTATTAATCAGAAGTTGATCTTTTGTATCTCTGCTTTTTTCCCCCCATTTCCTTTCTGTTCTACTGGAAGGATGTTATTTCCTTCTAAATAATCTTGGATAAATCCAATCAAATCTTTATTGACTTTTTTGATGGAGAATTTGTTTGCCTCTCAGTACAAAGAAAAAGAAAAGCACAGCTTGAAATTTACAGCTTTAAAATACACATTAATATTGCTTTAAAAAAATGGGTATTCCTGTAGCTCAGGCGCAGACAATTAATTTTTCCAAGGGGCCACCTGAGAATCTGGGACTGTTCTGGAGGGCTGCCACTCTGTCATGCCATTGCCACCCCCATCCACCAGCCATTGCCCGCCAGACAGGAACCAGTTGAATGTGGCCTGTGGGCCATAAAATGCTCTGGTCTGCTGTAGCTGTTACTACTGAATATTGAGGGCATGAAGGATGTTCAGAGTGTGTTCCATAAAGTTTTTAGTCTTCAAGCTGAAATATTGAAGAAATGATTGCTCATTTTCACCAACAAGCCTCCCAAATACAGGTAGACCTAGGACCACAATTGAAACAATTGTGAAGTAAATTTTCTCTATTTTATGACTTTTCTTGCCACAGTCAAGTGAATCACTGAAGTTGATAAGTTAGGAACATGGTTGTTCAACGAATCTGGCTTCCCCATTGTCTTTGTTTGTCAGAAGGTCACCATGACCCCAGGACACTGCAATGGTCATAAATATGAGTCAGTTGCTAAGTGTATGAATTTTGATCTCGTCACCATGGGGAAGCTGCAACAGTCATAAGTATAAAAAATGGTCATAAGTCTCTTTCTTCTGTGCTGTTGTAATGTCTAAGGGTCACTAAGTGAACTGTTGTAAATTGACAACTACACGTAATTAACTGATTATATACAACAGGAACTGAATACAACAGGAAAAAAGCATCTTTCTGGATCTTCGCTGTTCAAATATATTTCTTTGGAACAGAAAGTTCATAATAAGTATATATTACCAGTATTCTGATCATTCATATATGCTACACCTCAATTTCTTTAATATATTTTAAAATTTCTTTTATATTAATACTTTAAAGGTGCTTTTATAATGCAGTCCTACTTAACTTCTAGTTGGTCACTTATAGGTTTGTACAAAGTATTATTCTTACTATGAATAAATTATGTAGCAGAGCGTGTTACTGTTTTTGAGCCAGGTTTCACCTAATCTATTTGTGCCTTTGCCTAGGTGTAAAACCTTTGTCCACATTAAGTTTCATGTTGTTGGATAGGATCCATTGTTCAAATCTGTTAAGGTCTTTTTGGATCTTGAGCCTATCTTCTGGGCTATTGCCTATTCCTGCAGGTTTGGTGTCATCTGCAAATTTGATGATTTCCCCTTCTGTTCCCTTATCTAAGTCATTTATGAAGAAGATATTGAAGAAGTACTGGGCCAAAGCTGGAACCTTGTGGTACTCCACTGCTTATTTTCTTCCATGTAGACATAATACAATTAAGGACTACTCATTGGCTGGTCTATCTATCTGGTGGTGATGCTGTCTGTCTATCTGTCTGTCTATCTGGTAGTGATGCTGTCTAGCCCACATTTTTCTAGTTTTCCAAGAAGTAGGTTGTGGTCTACTTTGCCGAATGCCTTGCTGAAAGTCTAAGCATTTGATGTCCATAGCATTTCACTGGTCGACTAATTTAGTTACTCAAAGAATGAAATAAGATAGGTTTGGCATGATTTGGCATGATTTTAACAAACCCATGCTGGATACTAGTTATAATTGTATTTGTTTCTAGATGTTCATAGGTCTGTTTTTTGATTATTTTTCCCAGTCTCTTTCCAGGTATTGATGGTAGGCTGATTGGTTTGTAGTATCCTGAGTCTGTTTTTTTCTTTTCTTTTGAAGATGGGAATCACATCAGCTCTTTTCCAGTGTTCTGGTAGTTCTCCAGTGTTCCAAGATTTTTTAAAGATATGATACAATGGTTCTGAGATAACATCTGCCAACTCCTTCAGAACTCTGGGATGTAATCCATCAGGTCCCAGTGATTTATATTCATCAAGATCAGACAAGTGTTTTCTAACCATTTTCTTGTTTAAGTTTTATTTCTAGGCTGTCTTTTACAGTTACATGTTGGGTGGATTGGGCTATAGTTTCTTTTTGCGTAAAGACTGATGCAGAGAATGAGTTAAGCAGCTCTGCTTTCTCTCTACTGCCTGTTACTTTCTTACCATCTTGTCTTTTTAGTGGACTGTTTCCTTGACTGTTTCCTTGTTATTTATATGTTGAAAGAAAGATTTTTGAAAATTATCTTTAACTTTTGTTGCAAGTCTTTGTTCATTCTGAGCCTTTGCTTTCCTGACTCCATCTTTGTAGATTCAGGCTATCTGCTGATATTCTGCCTTAGTTATATGTCCCCAGTGGTGAAATTCAATTTTTTTTTACTATCGGTTCTGTGGGTATGGCTTGGTGGGCATGGCAGGGAAAGAATATTGCATAATCTCCATTCCCATTCCATTCCAGGGGAAGGATACTGCAAAATCCCCATTCCCACCCTACTCTGGGGTCAGACAGAGGTGGCATGTGCCGGTTCTCTGAACTACTCAAAATTTCCGCTACTGGTTCTCCGAACTACTCAAAATTTCTGTTACCTGTTCTCCAGAACCTGCTGAATTTCACCGCAGTATGTCCCTCTTTCCATTTGTTATACTTACACTTTTGTCTTTCATTTTATCAGAAAGATATTTGTGCAGTTATCCTGGCTTCTTCTTGGATTTCTTGTTTTTCTTTTTCAGTAAGAACTGAAAAAGAAAACTTGTAGACTGTTTAGAAAACTTGCAGGTACTTGTTCTGCCTCTCTCCCCTCCCATTTTAGCCTTTTCTCCTGCAGGGCACAGCTGAGTTGCCAATAAAGGCTTAACTTTTAAACAGGAGTAGAAGGAAACAGGTAATACATGTTTTGGAAGCTCTGCAGCCACCAGCAAACATAGTGAAGCAGATGAATAAAATAATGTATTTTTTTCTTCAAAGGGAAACAACAGCCAAAATCCAAGAAAAAAAAATCATGTTTGCTTTCTCCAGTTTACCCAACATGTTGGCCTTCCAAAAGATCCTTGAAACATAACTTGTCAACTAGCTTGGGGATTCCATTGTTAAGTGGAGCCTGTAAGATGGTTGCATGAGAGTGAATGGAATGCACTCTGTATGTTTTCCTACTTTTTAAAATTCATTTCTGTGAATTTAAATTGGTTGCTGAATGGCTTTTATATATTCTTGATTATAGTATGAATGCCACTTAGTAACTTTGTATGATTGGTGGTTATACAAATGTGATTGATTAAATACATAATATCTTTTGGCATTGAATTTGACCTCTGGCTAGCCCTGTAGATTTCTACATTGTTAATATTACGTATAAAAAATTAATTGCAAAAAAGTAATTGTAATAGGTAGTACATGAAAAAATATTTTGAGTGGATAACTTGGGAGCCGATGCTATTGCAGAGTCAATCAGGATTGGGCAGCTCAGCTAAATATGTCCATCCAGATTGGACTGAGTCAGAAAGCTGGAAAGCAAGAGGAAGAGGAGCAGCTCAACAGCTTGCAGACTCAGTCCTAGTTCAGACAACAGAGTTAACCCATTCCTGACTGCTGGCCCCATGCTCAGAGAGAAAAAATATAGTTACTGACTTAAATTTATCCTTCCTTGTTCTCCAGAACTTTTGAGTTGCTGATGCTGAATTCTGGCAGCAAGCAGCTTAGAAATGACCCTGCAGTTTCCTGCTTTTCATTTTTGTTCGGGCAAAAGGTCAAAACCACATGTGTAAACTTATCTTTAGTTACAAAAGATAAGAGAATATGTGTAGCTCAGGGTGGAGTTTGGAATTCTCAAAGCTTGGTTGCTCAGTTATTGCACACCAAAAATAATCAATTAAATACAAATTTCAGCTAAAAGAATGCAAATGACCAGCTGTCTGCAAGGAGTATAACTCCTTCAATTCCCCACTATCCAGTCAGAGCTGAAGAAGCTTCTTGGATGAGAGTCCAAATCTCAACCAGCAAATGCTCTGTCTTACACCTTGGAAAAAAGAATCTAAACACTAAATACAAACTCGATGGACATTACCTTACAGATGACCCCTACCCTGTTAAAGATCTTGGAGTTTTCATATCCAATGATCTAAGTGCCAAAGCCCACTGCAACTACATTGCAAAAAAGGCTTTAAGAGTTGTAAACCTAATCTTAACGTAGCTTCTTCTCCAGAAACACTACATTACTAACCAGAACTTATAAAACATTTGCTAGACCAATTCTTGAATATAGCTCGCCTGTCTGGAACCCATACCACATTTCTGACATCAATACAATTGAATGTGTCCAGAAATATTTTACAAGAAGAGTTCTCCACTCCTCTCAATACAACAAAATACCTTATGCCACCTGACTTGAAATCCTGGGTTTAGAAAACTTAGAACTTCGCCGCCTTCGACAGGACCTGTGTTTAACTCATAGAATCATCTATTGCAATGTCCTTCCTGTTGAAGACTACTTCAGCTTCAATTGCAACAATACAAGAGCAAACAATAGATTTAAACTTAATGTTAACCGCTTCAATCTTGATTGCAGAAAATATGGCTTCTGTAACAGAGTTGTTAATGCTTGGAACACACTACCTGACTCTGTGGTCTCTTCTCAAAATCCCCAAAGCTTTAACCAAAAACTGTCTACTATTGACCTCACCCCATTCCTAAGAGGTCTGTAAGGGGCGTGCATAAGAGCACAAACGTGCCTACCGTTCCTGTCCTATTGTTTCCTTTCATTATATTCAATTAATATAGTTATTACATACTTATGCTTATATATATGCTTATATGTTATATAGTTATTTTCATGCTTATGCTTATATATACTGTTGTGACAAAATAAATAAATAAATAAATAAATAAATAAATAAATAAATAAATAAATAAATAAATAGAAGCGAAATGTCTTCAAAGAAAAGCAAGAAAGTCCAGTTGCTTCTTGAAGCACCTTTGGGACAACCATGGCTTGTGTGACTGAGAGTCTCCATAGACTTTAGGCGAAGAGTTTTTAAAAAGCTTATCCTCCAATTGGCAAAAGGCAAATCAGACTTTGCATTTGGACAATGTTTGATGTATTCTATAGGATGAACATGGGTCATGCAGGATGACAGCAAGTACTGCTAGTTGTGCATGCCCCCTACAATTCTCCCAAAAGGTTTCCATTGCATACCACAATGACACAGATTTTGTGATGGCATAAATTGCTGTGGAATGTCAAATACACTTCAGTGGTCTCTCTTTAATTGAGCTTTAAATCTTGGAAACCAACATCAGCAGGCTTGAACGAGTTACTTGGCTTCCTTTCTGTTGGAGCAATAGTTTTTCTAAGACAAAATGAAGTTTAGATTTATTTCTGCTTTAATTATAAGGAAGCAAAATAATTCTGTGCATTTGAGTTGAGAGGAAAAATATATAACATAAATCTGTCTCTAATTTTAGAAGGTTATTTTTAATACTAGCATCTTCATCACAGCTTGGGGATTGAGCAGAGCTGTTACCTCTCCCTCTTCAACCAAACTAATATGTAAATATATTTTTCAGGATGCTTGGGAACCAGGTTATCCTTAAAAAGGAAGAGCTGTTATAATTGGTTTTCAGTAACCTATTTACTGGAAATTAGATTACATGTAATTATCCCAGGGTGAAGTAACTCTTTATCCCCATTAATATACTTATCTAATACACATTTTAATACCATCTCTCAGTAACGTACTTGTGCATTCATTAAAATATAGGAGCACCTGTTATTGCTTTTGCATTTTGGTAGCTAAACTGACCTGAAGGCATGTGGCTTACTGTAGTAAGAAGAATGAAATTCATGTCACTTTGTGTCAGCAGAATGAAATATGGGATGGAGTATGGATGCAATAAATCATATGCCAGCAGCCATAACCTAAATAAAAGACAACATAAAATTTGCGTAGCAGTGAAGAAGAAATCAAGCATCTGTGTAGAGGGTAGAAGAGGGTAGAAGAGATAAGAATCCTATAACTACTTATAACTTCATAACATTCTTCCTGTGGTTTTTGGTACATTTCACATAAGGCTTTTTCTGAAAATGTTGGCAGGTCTCATCAGAAAGTGGTTTATTCCACAGAAGACTCTAAGATACAACTCACTTAAAGTGGACTGTATGTTAACAAATAAGAGTGAATCCATATACACAAAGAAATTTTTGAAAAATTTAGATGGATGCTTACATATTTGAAAAGATATTTAAATGTGTTTGTGTGTATGTATGTATTTTATGTATATACATATGAAAATTTCCTGCTTAGCCTATACTATAGAAATATAGATGTTAACAAACTATTCCTTTCTCAAAATACCATCTTTTCAGCTCATTTTCTTCTAGCTGGGAATGGTGAAGCTCTATTTCCAGGTACAAATTGTGTTCCTGAATAATACAATCAGTAGGGCATTATTTTGCTATATGTTTGATTTTATTGAATGATTTTTGAATATACATGAAAGCACACATGTATTTGTATATGTATGCAGTATGTATACAGTACGTTTGTATATTTTGTATGGCGTTGTGTGTGAATGTGGGATGAGTAGGAGACCTTTTTTACTGGTTTCACTGGATGATACATAATTAAAATTGAAAGCTGAAGTGTCTTCCTAGGTTTTTCCTTGTTGTATGTGGCATCTACCTAATTCAGAGATTGAACACATTAAAATGCAAACCTTAATATTTCTATACTGAAATTGTGCCTGGTACCAACAGTACCAACCATTTATATTAGAAATAAATTCATGAAGTGAAATAGGATTTATTCAGTGTAATTGCATTTACACTGGGAGTTGAAGACTTGTGGCAAACATTTTGCTCTTTGGCAGAAAATTTTAAAAAATATTTGATTTATACAATAGTGTCATCCTCAGGTTGGAGATAAAATTAAATTCAGAAATAATGTTGAACAATTTGAACTACAGACTACAGAATGATTAAATTGCTTGTATTATGATTACTAATTCACATATTTTTTTAAATTCCCACACTTGATTTTTCCCCTTTGTATGATCTGTCTACTTTTGTTTTCACTATGTTCTTCAAATTCAGGGAGAGTAGTTTATAGCAGCTTTCTTATTCTCTTATATTTTCATTTCATGATTCTTTGATAAGGCATATTCATGTTTAATGCTCTTTATATAGAGTTTTCTGCCATTTTTCTAAGTATGTGGTAAAAAATACACTCATTTTCATCATTAGTTTTATTCTTTATTCTAAGAAGTAAACAATT
Organism: Ahaetulla prasina; assembly: GCF_028640845.1. Lineage (NCBI taxonomy): Eukaryota > Metazoa > Chordata > Lepidosauria > Squamata > Colubridae > Ahaetulla > Ahaetulla prasina. The sequence goes on along the minus strand of NC_080546.1, from coordinate 72,834,855 downwards.
TGTACTGGAAGTGGTAGAGCATTTGTAGAGATTCTTTAAAGTTGACTTACTTAGATGTTGGTCTTTTCTGTTGCATAATTTTTTAATTTATTTAAATTTATTAGATTTTTTGCATGTAGAAAACTTCTGTATGCATAAAGGCTAGATGAATAACAACAGCAATAACAATTTCAATTCTGTGGAAAAATCTACAAAACTGTTTTATAAGTTACACAAAGTTTATAAAAATTAAATGTAAAATCATTCATGTTAACTACTGAATACTTTATTGATTTTTAAATATTTAAAAATCTAAGGAAAAATATGCTTTGTGTTTAACTAATCTTCAGGGATAAGGTTTTTTAAGCAACTAATTCTTATATACATTACTTAAAAATAATTATTGCTCTCAAAACGATTTTCTGTGCTTCTGAAATATTTTGCATAAATATCAATTTTAGAATTGATATTTAGAAGCTAAGGGTACTTTTATTAATTGGAAATCGTTTCTCATTAATTTAGTGTGCTTATGATGTAAACTTTATTCTATGAAAAATGAACAATACTTTCCAAATACCAAAGTGCTGTTTCCAACTGTGTTGTCATAGGGTGAACATAATGTTTAAATGCTGTATATTTGCTATAATCTTTAATCTTAACACTATATTTTGATACTCCTTTTTTTCTGGAAGAAGGAGAAAATTCATTAATTTTTATATCACATCACCACTTCAATAATGTACCATTAAAAAAAGAGCCTTTCTTAATGAGATAGGCCAGCTTTTTCCATAACACCAGCCTAATTATTCTGTTTTGATATATATGCATTCAGTATAATGATGTCACTGAAACATGTAATTATCTGGCTTGGAGCACAATTTTTTTTAGCTTGTAAGATTGGAAACAATTGAATTCAACATTTTTCTCAAAGTTGCTAACATAGCTTGAAAGGCAAAATGAAATTTAGTACATACAGAGATAGGGAAGATGTATGTGGGTGCTTTTTATATTTATTTTTAGTACAATTTCTATACCCAAGTAGTCCCAAAGGAAAGTTTTCAAGGGATTAGTGGACAAGCTCTATAAGATTCAGCAAGCCCTATCTAGATAATTTTCTAAGCCAAAGAATAAATATGTAATGGTTTACATGACGGACATCGCAGATTCTGTTTATATGCTACATTTTGGCTTATGGTGAGAGAAAAGATTTCCTCATAAATCTGTTGTCATAAGTGCAAATCCTAGCATTCAGTGACCTATTTTCAGAATAAGCTAAGGGAATTCAACTGCACCAAAGAACAAACGGCCTTCACATAGAAAAAACTTGCTATTTTTCTCAATATTTTTTAAAAAGAAAAATGATGTTTTTGCACAAGACCCAAGGGGAACTATATTCAAACCATTTAATTATGAAGCTAATTAGATTATATGGGCCAACGACATCCCCTCTATCTAGAATCGTTTACATTATAAAAAGAATCCCTAAGATCCACCAGAAAACAATATAATAAAAAAATCAGTTATCATTTTTAAAAATAATGACTTTGTTTCACACCACTTTCCAAATTTATGCTTTGTTGGTAGCAAAAATAAATATTCATTGGGGTATACATTAAATGGGGGGAAAAAAGGCTCATCCCAGAATAATATACTTTAGAACAGGGGTCTCCAACCTTGGTCCCTTTAAGACTTGTGGACTTCAACTCCCAGAGTCCCTCAGCCAGCAAAGCTGGCTGAGGAACTCTGGGAGTTGAAGTCCACAAGTCTTAAAAGGACCAAGGTTGGAGACCCCTGCTTTAGAACAATTAATCAGTGGAACAACTTTCCTCCAGAAGCTCAAATACTGGAAGTTTTTAAGAAGGCATTGGACTACCATTTGTCTGAAATGGTGTAGGGCAGTGATTCCCAAAGTGTGAGCCGCGGCTCCCCAGGGAGCCGCGCTATCGTCATGGGGGCGCCGCGGAATATCTGCGCCCGCTGGGTCTGGCGCTGATGCGCCATTTCTGGGGCGTCTGGTGCGCATGCGCAGTTGCAGGTCGGATTTCCGGGGGAGCCGCGGGCGAAAAAGATTGGGAACCTCTGGTGTAGGGCCCTGATGGCGAACCTATGGCATACGTGCCACAGGTGGCACGCAGAGCCATATTGGTGGGCACGTGAGCTCAGCTCCAGCACGCATGTGCGCACCAGCCAGCTGATTTCTGGCTTTCTGGGCACACTGGAAATAGGGAAACAAACTGTTCCTGGCCTCCGGAGGGCCTGAGAGGGTGGTGAAGGCCTGTTTTTCGCTCTCCCCAGGCTCCTAGAAAGGCTCTGGAGCCTGAGGAGAGCAAAAAAAAATGGGCCTTCCGGTTCCACCAGAAGTCAGCAAACGGGCCATTTCTGGCCTCCATGGGGGTGGAGAAGGCAGTTTTTGCCCTCCCCAGGCTCCTAGAAAGCCTCTGGAGCCTGGGGAGGGCGGAAAAAAGCGCTACTGGGCCCACAGTGCCATTGTGTGCCAAAGCAGGGGGAGCGCGGGTGGGGCAGGGCTCATAGAATTATGGGTGTGGGCACACACGCGCATGACCTCTCCGCGCTCCCCCCACTTTTGGCACGCAATGGCAAAAAGGTTAGCCATCACTGGTGTAGGGTTTCTTGCCTGAGCAGGGGCTTAGATTAGAAGACCTCTAAGGTCCCTTCCAACTCTGTTATTCTATTCTATGTGATATATTTGATCCAGCCAATATAGAGCATGCAGTTTCATTTATTTTTATTTTTGAGCTACCAAAGGACATAAAGATCATCAACAAAGAAGCAAACCAACAGCATTTTCACACACAATCAGATTCTGTTGACACTGCAGCTGCTGGTGCCACACTGTGCCTGTCAGATTGCCCTTCAGTTTGACCCACTACCCATGATCATGAAACCATGTTGGCTAAGCTTCTGTGCTTATTAGTGGTACGGATGTCTAAAGTGAATGCAATTTAAATCGAGCACCCTGCTACTAGCAGCAAGCATTTGTTCCCCGAGTACCTTATAGTTAGATTGTTGTCTGCTTGATAAGAATGCTAGAAATATGGTAGCAGTAACATCTGAAAAGACCCGAAGTGTGAAGGGGTAAAACCAGCACCGTTCTATTGCAATGAAAACCCACCCTATTTGTAAATGTGACATTGCACACATGCTTAAAGAGATGGACTCTGCAGAATGGCTTTGTAAGCTTTTTTGTAAGCTATACTTATGAGCTATTTTGCAACCTTGCATCCTTCGCCATGAAGAAGGATTGGTTGTGCAAAGCCATCATCTGCATCACAGGTGACTTCAAGCCTCCACCGACAACTAGCCGTTGAAAGCTGCTTTATGCACATGAAAGTAGATCTACATGGTTTGAAGTGATTGTATGTTATACTACCTCCAGGCTTGCAGGGTGTTTTGATTCGTGAAAATAAGCAGTCTGCTGGAATCTTTGGCTTACCGCTACCATCACCAGCTATGATGGCCTTGGGTTCATAAAGGATCACTGTTCCTGATCTCAGTACCTTGGTGGTTAATGGAAGGAACTAGGTTGACTCAGCAAAGAGTTCAAAAGTCCCTTCTGCAGCATTGTGCCTTTATTTAGTCTCATCATAATGCCAGCTGATTGCACAACTCTGACTGCAGCTCCTATGTCATCTTTTCTACTTCCATGACCAGTTTCATAAGCAGACAATTAGATATGAACATGAGTTTAAAAAGCAGCACAAGTATCTACAGTGAATCCAGCCCAGTCATAGCAATTCCCTGCCTTTATTTCTACGCCTCTCATCAACAGTTGCCAGATGGTCAGTCCTCCATTGCTATACTCCAGCCCCTAAGTAATTCTGCCAAGCAAGATAAGCATTAGCTGCATATCCTGAAGCTAATTTCTCTTAAAACATGTTTTATTCTGAGCGTGGAACACTCAAAATCGTTCTTACTTGAAACATTTGGCACATCTCTGTTATTTGGCACATTTATTTTATATGTATACCACCTTTCTTCCTTCATGTCATAGATAAAATTTTGAACCAGCTCTTTATTTGGAATTAGATCAGACGCTACACCAGTTAAATTCAGTAAATCAATCTTATTTTATATGCTCCAAACTTGTCTTACAGCCAGATATTAAACTGGTTAATATCTGTCTTCCTATTGTTCATATTTTAAAATTACTTAATCATTTGTCAGATCTGGTCAAATCTCTGGTCAAATGTAGAGATGTGACTGCTGCTTACAATAGAAGACAGACATGTACTGACAAGACCTAGAGAAATTTCCTAAGAATAGCTATAATCGTTATTGGATTATTATTATTATTTTTTTGAGATCCCATTATAATTTCAAAAGCCAATTGCCATATTTTAGAAAGCTGAAATACATTTTGTTCTTTCAGTCCTTTGGAGCTCGGCTAATTAAAATTTTAAGAATAATTTTAGAATAATTCAGCTACTCGATGTTTTGCATATGATGTATAAGCTAATTTTAATGATTGACTTATACTTTTATAACGATTTCTGAACAATAGTTCTTTTATTATGTAGCAGCACAAGAAAATCAAAATCTTTATTTCAATCATGGACCAGCATAAAATACAAGAAAAAGTTATACCCATTTCAATTCAGGTAATCCCCGGGTTAAGAGTGTTCCCTTTAGTGAAAGTTAGAAGTTATGTGATAAGAGTCCTGTAGCATTTACAAACAAGTGCCAAAATTATGAATTTCATCAACTGCTTTGATGAATATTGCATCATCATAACAGTTGTTTGCTCTTACGAACGACCGCAGAGGTTCTGCAACATTTGCCTCGCCTATTCCCCCGCTCCCGGCCGGATCTTCACAGGCACTTCGCCTGTGGATACTCACTTACATTGCCAAGATCTCCTCTCTGTCGTGTTTCTTTGCCTGCTTCGTTGCTTCAGACTTTCGGTGCATTCGCAAAGAACAGAGGCCTAAAGTACTGTGAGATCATGTGAAATCAGTAATGTGAGAGCTCGTGTGATCTCGCATTTTAGGCCTCTATTCTCTGTGAATCGAGGCCTGGACATTTGCAAACAGAAGGAAGGCTTCAGGCCTCCAGGCCTTCCCTCTGTTTGCTGTTTGCTAGCTGAAGCCTGGAGGGAGATTGCGTTCCAGTAGGCTTTGGCAGCCATTTGCAAAAAGCGTTTGTTGGCACTAGCGGAGCTTGCGAGGGGTGGACGCCTCCCTCTGAAGCTCTGTCCCTACGGCTTTTTGAAAGGGGCTGCCGAAGCCTACAAGGACGCAATCCTCAAGTGCTTTGTGCTAAATCCTTCTCCAGAAGGAAGAAAAACCAGAACGAGTAATTAAAATAACTTCCGTTTATTGCTAACAGCGAGCGATCAACATAACACGATCTGCTTTCTAACTGAACTCAACTCGGGAACTGTTTCCCCAGACGGAACTGTCTCAACGTGAGTGTAGCTGTCAAAAGCATAAACCAATAGAAGCTCTCCCGGCTTCCCGCTCTTTCTGTTGCCGGCGTTTCTGCTGCTCGGATTGGTTGACAGTCACCCTAGCTGCGGCCAGTCGTGAAGGAGAGGACACAACACTTTGCTGCTGAAAAAGGAGGCCCAGAAATCCGCATGTGACCCTCTGGGCCTCCTTTCTCACCAGAGATTTGCTTGAAGAGGCCTCTGGCAACAAAAAAGGAGGCTGGGATGCCTGTGTGCGGCCTTCCAGGTTTCCTTTCTCACCGGATTTATTTATTTATTTATTTATTTATTTATTTATTTATTTATTTATTTATTTATTTATTTATTTATTTATTTATTTATTTATTCACACTTTTATACCGCCCTATCTCCCTAGGGACTCAGGGCGGTTTACAGCCATATAAAACGTAAATATATACAGAATAAAACATTAATTTAAAAAACTTACTACAAAGGCCGAATATTTAAAATAGAGATATAAATAAAAAACCCCATTAAAACCAGATTTAAAACCGGAGATCTGCTTGTCGAGGCCTCTGGTGACGAAAAAGGCCCAGATTCCTGACTGCGCCCTTCCAGGCCTTCTTTTTCATTGCCGGAGGCCTTGTCAAGCGGATCTCTGGCAAGAAAGGCCCAGAAGGCCGTACGCAGGCCTCCTGGCCTCCTTTTTCGTTGCCGGAGGCCTCATCAAACAAATGTCTGGTGAGATATTGAAACATTAACATAGCTCTATAAAATTCTTAATATTATTACTAATACTATGACTGAAGACAGGTACTATGGAGGCCACAAAAAGGACATAAAAACAGATAAAGATAAAAATTAAAGAGGAATTCTCAGTAAATCTCTTAATGATCTGTTCGTTAATTTTAATTGCTGGCAGGCAAAATCTAACGATAATAAATAGTTCCTTGTCTGAGAGGATAAAATCAACAAAAAACCCTTTCATTATGACCTATAATATGTGTCAATAAAGGAAGGACAAAAGTTTATTTAATGACATTGGTAAAGAGGGAAAGTGTAAAAGCTTATGCATGATGGTCAATAGCATTCATGTTACATTAACATGTTTTTTTTACAAATGAGGACTTGGGTAAATTTCTCCTTAAGACTTTCAGACATAAAACGTCAAGTCTTCCTCTGAGAAAGTCTGTTTGCTGTGCAGCCAAGATTGAAGTAATCAAGTATCTTCCCAGTTCCCAGCTGAACAAGTTGTGAAAACTCTCAACATAGATTGAAATATGACTGACCTCATTCTGCAATTCTGCTTCAAAGACACTATCTTTAATTATTCTTTTGGCTGAGTGCTTTCCAAAAGGATCAATTGTTCAAACAGTAACTTTCGCCAAAATTGCACGTTGCCATGAAGATTTAAATTGGTGCCCCAAATCTTTCAGTATAGATAGAAAACAGTAGCATTTGAAATCATAGGTAAATGTTAATAGCCATGCTCTCAAGCTTCATTTTTGTTTCACTTCTTTACTTCTGAATATCACATTGGATACACATCTAGGCACTTGTAAAAACTTCACAAAAACTTTTTTATGGGTTCAAGTGATTTATAGTGAAGGATTTATTCAAATGAGTGTCATATAACAGTTTGGCCAAAGATTTTTCTGTAAAAGGTTTTGTGTTGCTTGTATGCATTCCCTACCATTTGTCTGAAAATAATTAATAAAACTTGCTGTACTCTTTTTGTCCTTGTGAAGTAACATGATCAATGTGCATCTTCTAGACCAGGGGTCTCCAATCTTGGCAACTTGAAGACTTGTGGACTTCAATTCCCAGAATTCCTCAGCCAGCAAAACAAAGCTGGCTGAGGAATTCTGGGTGTTGGAGTCCACAAGTCTTCAAGTTGCCAAGGTTGGAGACTCCTGTTCTAGACCAGAGGTGGGTTTCAGCAGGTTCTGGCCAGTTCTGGAGAACCGGTAGCAGAAATTTTGAGTAGTTCAGAGAACCGGTAGTAAAAATTCTGACTGGATCTGCCTTCATCTATTCTTTGCCTCCCAATTCCCAGCTGATCGGGAGGAGATGATGATTTTTGCAGTAACCCTCCCCTGGAGTGGGGTGGGAATGGAGATTTTACAGTATCCTTCCCCTGCCACGCCCACCAAGCCATGTCACACCCACCAAGCCACACCCACAAAATCGGTAGTAAAAAAATTTGAAACCCACCACTGTTCTAGACACCTGTAAATTGGAGCCATATGCCCAATACCTAAAATCTTTACTCTGTTTTCCTTTCCTTCAAGGATTCATTTGAATATTTTGCATTGGTATGTAAGTAAACCACCAGTGAAGTTTTCCAATCCTTAATTACCGGTAGGTTTTCTTTGTAGAAATGACTGAAAGCAGTGAGTGTTCATCTTACCTGGCTGGATTGAGGCAGACTAATTTAAAAAGGCAAGAAAAAAAACTAAGGAAGTCGATAGGCCTCTATAGTTTTCCTGACATCATTAAATCATTACCTTGCTTTCTCTTCAAAATGAAGGCATGCCTAACTGAAATTTAATACATGTTGTATCAAATCATGAGTCTTTCAAATCATTACCCATATCTTTTGCTGAGCCTTTCATTTGTATTAAGGAAAGTAAGAGACTGTTTGTATATTTATAAAATTAAAAGGTAAAGGATCCCTGTGGATTTTACCCTACTAGTTGTTGCTGTCTATAGGAACTGGTGCTCATCTCCATTTCAAGGCAATTGAACTAATACTGTCTGAAGATATTTCCAGTCATGTGGCCAGCATGACATAATGGAGTGCTGCTACCTTCCTACCGAAACGGTACCTATTTACCTACTCGCATTTGCATGCTTTCAAACTTCTAGGTTGGCAGTAGCGGATGGCAGTTCACCCCATGTGGAGCTCAGATCTTGAACCTGGGCTACTGTCTAGAGAGAGAGAGAGGGAGGGGGAGAAAAATGTGTGTGTGTGTGTGTGTACTCTCAGTCTCTCGGTTTCTAGCCTGATGCTTTAACCAGGACACCAAACCAACTCTCTTTTAAGGCAAATATTTAAGATTTTTAATTTTTTGTCTTATTTTTTGTTAACCTATCACCAATTGACAGTTAGATATTGGAAGGCAAGTTATTCTAATTAAATAGTTGGGCCCATTCTGAATTCCATTCCTGCCCTCATCATTCTTTTATTAGTCCAGCTACAACAAAAATAAAGTGATATCTTTTGTCCAAAAAATAGAACAGATGTTGACTTTGCTACTGATGACAATCATATTTCATACTAGAGAAGGTTTACCTAAACATATTTTGGTTCAGAACGTAACATTTAAAGATTAGATAGGATAATTCTTCATCACAAAGTCACTGGCAATTTTGTGTGGTGACAACATGTAAAGATTGCCATTGTACTAAGACTGTATTGTTAAGTACAAATCATCTTAATATTTTTTGTACACATTTCACAAATGCAATACTATTTAAAATTCTTAAATTCCTGTATTTTGTATAATATATGGTATCTATTTTTTTTTAGTGGAATTTGGAATACCAATATCTTCTATTTTAACAAATATTCAATCTTTCTATTTTTTTACTTAGAATAGGTTAAGAGTTTATATCAGCTACTTGGATAAAGATTTGTCATATTTACCTAATTCATTAAATAATTCAAATAATTGTTGCTTGAAAGGAAAAAGGAAAGTGTTTGTTCAATTTAGTTTTACACTGACACAGTTGATGTGGGGCAAAATGATCATATAGCAGAGATCAGTCTCCTGAAATCTTTTCACTACAGTATAAAGAGGAATTATTTACCATATACCGATAGTTCTCAACTTACACCCTTCATTTAGTGACCGTTTGAACTTTTTTCAAATTGACCACCATTGCAGCATCCCCATGGTCTTGTGATCAAAATTCAGGCACTTGGCAACTAGATCATATTTATGACGGTTGTAGTGTCCTCTTGTCATGTGATCACATTTTAGGACCTTCTGACAAGCAAAATCAATGGGGAAGCAAGATTCATTTAACAACCATGTTGCTAATTTAACAGCTGTAGCAAAAAAGATAAAAAAACGGGACAAAACTCAACTTTCTCACTTAGCAATGGAAAGTTTGGGCTCAGTTGTAGTCGTAACTACAAGACCACCTATGTTGTGGGAAGGAATTACTATTTATCAAGTTATCCATGCTCTCTGTCTACATAAAAAGTGTACATGTGTACATCTACACTAGAGCATAAATTTCATAAGCAAAAAACTGCTAATTCTTTCTACGTTCCATATGTTGTTATGATCAGAATTGAAGCAATTTATTGCCTGACAAAAGCATACATTAATGGATTTTTAAAATGTATAATAACGTAATAATAACACAATCCATATAGTTTAACCCTAAATTTACTAGTATCCCCCCAAAAAATTGCTCCTTTTTTCCAAATGGAGACTTTCAAATCTTACCCACTTACCATGTGCCATTTTGTTTTTTTCTAGATACGAACATGTTTAATTCTGGATTTGGATCACTATGACATTAGTTTTGGACTAGACTAATGGACAAAAATACACTTTTGAATATTAAATTTAAACATCTTGGTTTCCTTCATGATGATAGTAACGTAAAGAACTGTTTTTTTTCTAGGGCAATATCATTAGCTTTATGCTGTGTTGATTTCCATTGTTTTGATGGAGAATATTTTCCAAGGTTAATGCACAATGTTGTAATATGTATAACACTATAATAAATATTTCAAATGCTGACATTTACAATAAATGCTAACACGTCCTTGTCAGTATTTGTGAATATCCTAAACAAAAGAACAATGAATATGATTATAGATGAAAATGCCAGCATTCTCTAGTGTTATGTCCAGAAATGTTGAATACTAATGGAATACTGGAATTCATTATACTTCATTCTGGTTTGCTGTTTTAACATCTTGTGTTCCACATTTCAGTATCAAAAACTTCAAAATAGACTTCTAACAGTTTAGAAAGTTAACAAATTTGTGTTAATTCAGTTAATCGAACAGTTTAAAATAATGGCAACAAAAATATAAACTTCAGCAAAAATAAGAAAAATAAGCCAAGTGTCCTGCAATAACTGGAATGCAAAGACTAAGGAAGAGATAAAGACAGTCAGAACTCAAATAATACTATTAAGTAGCATTGTTAAGTAGCAAGAGTAGCGATATAAGGAAGTTCCACAAGATTTCCCAATGTGTTAAGTTTCTGAAAGCATAGATGCATAGAGCAATGCTACCAATAAGGAATATTCATTTATTAACATAAACTAATCTTGGGAATGATAGGCAGGAAGGCAGGCAGACAGAAAATGAAGAGATTGGAAAAGTTTTCATTGAGTATATCCAATTCCTGCTGACTCCTATTGATCATAATTCCAGAGGCAGATGTTGGTGCCTGTGGGAGATTTTAGAATAATTTGTAGGATGTGCTTAAAATACTAAAACATACAGTTCAGAGAAATATTACCCTTCTTCATCCTCCCAGCAGCATTTCTACATGTGGATAAGTCAAATGCCTTGCTCTGTTATACACATTTCTAAAAATCTTTACTTGGCTGGTGTTATAAATATCTAAGTAATAAGACTGAATAGTGTCAAGTAGAGAAACATACTTAGGAGATAATGAATTGAGGCCAGGCAGGCATGGGCTGTTGAGGGGAGTGAAGTCAGCACTGTTGGCTCTGCAGAGCAAGCATTTACTACATGGAGAGAAGCTTATGGGCAGCCAAGGACTATTTCATTGAACTCCAACCCAGAACTTGGAGAATGGGGCTTATATAAGTAATCATGGCTTTGGAAAGTGAGCTAGATGGGAGAAAGTCTCAAAAGTCATTCTGGTGTCCTTTGTATTTTGCTAGCCTGATTCCCATGTGGCAGAGCAAGAAGAGAATTCATATTTCCAAATCTTTTAAGATATATAAAATATATGCTAAAAGATGATAAGTAAAGCAAAAAAATATGTGCTGTAATGATATGTTTTAATGTCTATGTTTATAGAAAGGTCCTTGGAAAAATGCTGTACTGAATGTTCCTATATATTGGTATACTTCTATCATGGGTGGTGATACAGGCTCTACTACTGAGTAATGTGGGAATGGAAAATAATAAATATTGAGAAATACTATTATAAGTAATGGGTAATCTAAAGAACATATGATCTTTTGCATAGTGGCAAAATAGAGAAAGAACCTCTTTGGCGATACTGTGTTACTCTACATCTCTACATCTCTTTGATAGTGCAGGATCGGTTTACAAATCTACTATGGTGGTCAAATGCAAATTGCAAGTAGATTTCTTTTTGAAAGATATGTTAGAGTTGAACTCGATTTCACTGAGGGCCACATCAGGGTTGTGTTTGACCTCAGGGGGCCAGGGTGGGCGTGGCCAGCGTTGGCATGGCCAGTTCGACGTAACACTTGTCGGGGGTGCTGGTGGTGATCCGAGCACTCTATCAGCGAAAACGGACTCTCGAGCTCCATTTTTGGCTGCAACGGCATCCTGCAACCCTTTCCCAGTGAAAACAGAGTTCTGGAAGCCTCATGTGGCCCTGGCGAGATTTGTTTTCACTGGCAGAGGCACAGCGGGCCAGTCCTTTGCTGTTTCCAGGGCAGCCCCACAGGCAAGATCTAAGCACCCTGCAGGCCGGATCTGGTCCCCGGGCCTTGAGTTTGACACCCCTGTGTTAGAGAGAATGTAATTTTACATAATCTTATATATCCATATATCTAGCTAGGTGGCCTAATGTTCAAGTTACTTTCAACTCCTGGTGATGATAAGAGTAACAAAAGAGCTTAAGTATAAAAGCTGAATTTTCACTATTTTATTTTAAATTGAACTTTAATTACAGGGGAAAATAATAAAATTAGAATATAGTTTAAGACATCTGATCTCCTTTTAAAACACATAATGATGAAAACACTGACTATACTTGAACAAGATTCTCTCATACCCCAGAAAAGCATATTCATTTTCCTGCCTACTGCTAATAAAAGTATTCATTCTTTTTCCTTTCATTTGCTATGAATACATTGAGAAATGTTAAGAGCTGAGAAAAGCAGAAATGACATTAGTCTGAAAAGACTTCAATTTTTATGACTACAATTTTTAATACTGTTGAAATAAGTGTTAGAATATGAACATTATTTTGATAGTGTTGTATTTTAAACATATGTGCACACATGTCTTCTGAAATTGAGAAGAGAATACTGAAAAACCTTTAAAATTAGAAACATAATCTTAGTAAAATTTTTAGTAATCTTAAAATGGCAAATGCAACTGTTCCCTAGTTTCTTACAGTATAATATATACTGTAATTGTCCCACTATTGAGTTAACTAAAATTCAGTTTCTTTGGAAAAAAGTTAATAGACTATTTCAGCTCTATAATCTTATTTGCAGATTTATACAGGTTAACTATAAAACAAGTTATCATATTCTGCTTTTTATCAGATTTCTAGAAAAGCCAATGCTGCCATAGGATTTTCTGTCACGTTTTCAAATGCAGCTTTAGCACAGGCCTCTTTCCAGTTATTTTCCCAAGACAACAAAGGTCATTTCTCTCCATTTTGATTCATTGCAGTGTCCATATGAGTAGAATGCCATTAGGTATCAACTTCTCTTTGTCAAACCATGAATATATACAGTATTTTGTCAATGAATATATTACTCATTCAAGTTCTCTAAATGTTATTTGGTAGTGAGCCAGTGAAATTGTTCCAATCCAATATTCCTAGCTGAAAGTAAACTTATTGAACTGTATAGGTATTATTTAATAGTAAATATATGTAACATTCCCTTTTTACAGTTGGGGAATCCCTTAATTCAGAGTAGAATTGGGGCAGCTGGATGGAGCTGAGCATTTACTGGCTGGATGCCCTTCCTGACATTGTGTAATTTGCAGCATTTTTTCTTTGTGTCCTAGGAGAAAAACATCTACCTAGAATTGAACTCTCAACCTTTTGAGTAGGAGGTGAACGACTTGATCACTAGGCCACCATGATGCTCAAAATAGTAAATATATGTAGGAATGAATTTATTAATTTAATTTAATTTAATTTAATTTAATTTAATTTAATTTAATTTATGTAGCCTCCCCTTTCACCAAAATGACTCTGGGTAACTAACAACGAGATAAAAGAATATAAAAAACACAGATATAAAATGTATTATATAAAATATTAGTAAATGTCATAAAAATCAAAGTTACAAAGCCTCAGTGATGAGAGAGATAAAAAAGGCTATCTCAACAATAGACCTACACAGCAAGTCTCTTAATGACCTGGGAGCTACCAGGCTGGATAACTGTTCTGGAGGCCCTTCAAGAATATCATTGGAGGAATGGATCTAATATAATTTTAGGGAAAAGGATGTTCCATAAGCCTGATACTATGGCAGAGAAGGCATGCTCCCGGAACCCATCAAATGTTAATCCCTAGCTAGTGGAACTCGCAAAATGCTATCTCTGCCAGATCTGATGGAGTAGGCCGAGGAGAAAACACCGAACCCTATGGCACCCCACATAGATGGGACTTGTCGTGTCCCACTCCTCCGCTGACGACCGGGTCAGGGAAATCCGAATCAGGCATGCCTCTGCAGCTCTGCCAAAGTCCTAGCAAAGTTCTCAAGGCAGGCAGGAGACCAGAAAGTGACTTCAGCAAGATATATTAGACTTTGCCTGACTCAGAGAATGCCAGAAAGCAGATCCTTTATATAGGCCATGGGGTGTGGCTCCATGACTCAGCACTTATCCAGGCCTGCCCCTCCCTTCCTTCTGTCGCCACCGCCTATCAATTCTTCTGAAGCGAGGGTCACTCCAGTCTGCAGCTGTTGGCAATTGACCTTCCTCAGGCTCACATGCTGTGGGGGAGGGGGAGGGGTCTAGTTGCTCCGTTTGCCTGGGCATGGAGCCAGAGCTGGGGGCTGGAGGTACTTCTTCCTCCTCAGCCTGTCTGGGCATGGAGCCAGAGCTGGGGGCTGGAGGTATACTAGGACATTCCTCAGCGTTCGGAAGCAGATAAGAAGGCCCCGGCTGCGGTGAAAGCGGGCGAGACACAACAGGACTGAAGGGAAGACTTCTCTTTCTCAACCATCACCAAAGGGATGGGGTGAAAAGGAGGTGAACTAGAACAACACTGTGCCACCCAGGGATGAAATGTAAAATTTATTACTACCAGTTCTGTGGGCGTGGCTTGGTGGGGGGGTGTAATGTGACTTGGTGGGCATAGCCAACTTTTTTTTTTTTACTTTTAAAAGCTACAACCTCTTTGGCCGAAGAAGTTGTAAAAAAATGCTTTTAAAAGCCTGTGGTGATCAGGCAACTCAGCTGGGATTGCCAGAGGAGCCTTTTAAAAGCATTTTTACAGCGTCTTCAGCCGAAGAGGTTGTAGAAAAAATGCTTTGAAAAGGTTCTGACAATCCCAGCTGAGCCACGCAATCATCAGAGGCTTTTTTTTTTACTTTTAAAAGCATTTTTTTCGACCGAAGAAAAAATGCTTTTAAAAGTAAAAAAAACCCTCTGATGATCGCGTGGCATGCGGGGGGGAAGGGGAGCAGGGATTTTTACTACCGGTTCTCCGAACCACCCATTGCCATCGCTCGCATTGACAGGATCGGGCGATCTGGTCCAAACCGGGAGCATTTCACCCCTGGTGCCACCCATCCTTAAGCCTCTTAGCAGATTCAGAAGGATACCATGTTTGATGGTATTGAAAGCTGCCTAGAGGTCAAGTAGGGCGTAATGTATTCTATGCTGTTGTTATAATATAAAATTATATACATATTTTTTTTCTACATTTTTCTCTAAGAAATTCAGAACTAAACCCAGGACAAGAGATGGGTAACTTGGTACTATCCAGAAATATTGGATCACAACTCACAACATCTCTTGGCTACAGGGGTTCTGACTAGGTATGATGAGGAGCCAAAATCCCAAATGTTGCTATTTTGTGTAGGTTTTCTTCAGTTTTATCTCCATTATCACCTGACTTTTTCTTCAGCATAAGAAATATTTAATATCTTTAAATGAATTACAATTTGGACTTTTCAAGCAAAAAAATTTCTAGAAATTATAAAACCTCCAGTTAAATTCAGTTCTAAATCATTCATTTATTAATTAGTCTTTGAGTTCAGAAACTGTTCAGTAATGCTATCCTGCATGGTATTCACATAACTGCTACATAGAACAAGGATCAAAGCAATAATCTTCTGTTAATATAAATATAGTGGGAATTAATGACAGACAGGATCGAAAAGTGAAGTGTGTTTTCAGGGAGTTATTATATTTTGACGTGCACTATAATTTTATAAACATCTAGGCAATGAATTAGAGATGTGACTATAGTTCAGGGGCTTTTCCAAAGACAGCATTTGTTCATAATTTAAAAAATAGCTGTCCTAGTCTTCACAGACCACAAAGGAGGACCCGATGCCATCTATGAAAGGAAGGGATACTCTTACTCCCCAAAGAAGAAATAAAATAGCATTTAGTGATTGCTTATTGGAAGGCAGCAAGCTGACCTGCCAAGGGGTACATTTTTCCCAGCTGTGTATGTATTGTATAGTTGTGCATTTTTTGAATATGCCCTTATTTCTATGGAAGTTTTAAGAACCACAGGCTACAACAGAATCATTGTCATATAATTCCATTTTATTAAAAAAAATATTGGGTAGATTTTACATTTTCTATTTGAAATACAATTAGAACTTTGTCTGGCAAATATCGTTTATCTACATTTATCTGAGCTGCTGGAAAAGATTATAGAGCTTGATGAAACAGCTGCTTTTTCTTCATGACACTTTTTGACAGTGCCATTTTGACAGCTTACCATAAACTCAGACCCACCAGGTAGAACAGAACAGAAAATCAAACTCCACAGGAAACTATAACTATCTTTATTGAGATCAGCTACAATAACAGAATCTTCTGATTATGCTGTACCTCCTCCTCCTTACAGTTCATTAGGAATTAGGAAATCATATGACTGGCTTCTGAATATTACCTCACAGTTCTGGACTTTAAAAGTACTTCAATCTCTTTTGCCTAGGCAATGGAGCATACATATAATTATCAAAGTCATCTTCTTTACGCTCTATAGGATTTTAGCAGTAAATCTCAGACCCCCAAACTATATGGCTTGAACTCAGCAAAATCTTTATCAGCCACATGAGAAAATAGGCTATATAATTTCCTTTGTTGAAAATGAAAATAAAGTCATATCAAAATGGTTGCCCTCTTATCATGAGGTTGTAGTTACTTATTATTTACAACAAGTGCTATTGTTTCATGGCTTTGAAACTGATCAGCTGTTAATACAATTGGCTGTCAAATTATCTCGTACAGGTCATGATGTTTTGTTTCCAAGCATACACAACAGTGGTGGGTTTCAATTTTTTTACTACAGGTTCTGTGAGTGTGGCTTGGTGGGCATGGCAGGAGAAGGATACTGCAAAATCCCCATTTCCTCCCAATCAGCTGGGACTCAGGAGGCAGAGAATAGATGGGGGTGGGGCCAGTCAGAGGTGGTATTTACCGGTTCTCCAAGCTACTCAACATTTCTGCTACCGGTTCTCCAGAACTGGTCAGAACCTGCTGAAACCCACCTCTGATACACAAGAATGTATATCTGAAGCTATATAATTTATAATATAAATATATAAAAAATACGTTATAATGTAAAAACAGGCCATACAGAGATGTTATACATATTTGAAACAAATAGACAGTAATCTTAGATTCAGATTCAGTTAACTGGAAGTAAGTTTTTTTTCTTTCTGAAAAAATATATATAAAATTATGCTTTCAAATAAGATAATGTGACTATAACAAAATTTATTTCTAGCAAATGTAGATTAGATTTTACTAAGTGGTTTTCCTTACTTAGACTGGTGGCACAATTTAATCTGACATTTTCAATCAGCGGAAAGCTTATATTTAAATATAAGTGCATTATCGCAATGTTGCATGCACAGTTTTTTGCCTGAGTATTTTGTCCCCTGGGTGTATTTCAACTACCTTTAAAATAATTTCACTTTATAAATAAGTAGCTTCCATTTTTTGAACTCTAGAAATTTGAAGGAGGCTGCTGTATCATGTATTGGGGGATTCGTTTCTGAACTGAACTGCTTATGACTGATATGAATTCTTCTCTTTCTTGAAAACAGCTAATTTATTTGTGCACAGTTCAAATATATGTAATTGCATGCCGAGACACATATGTGCAAGAAACTAAAGATACCATTGTTTCAGGGATTTGTAAATTATTTTCAGAATTTCAGAATTTGAAAAGGGATAAGTGGAAGGAGAAAATGTTGGGCTGGTGCCAAGCGATAGCTCGTAATCCTCACAGATTCCCAAACAGCACAAGAACCCCCGAAGTCACAGGTGATGCTTCACATATCTCTGCCTTGGTGAGTGGAAGTTCTATTTCATGATGATGGCTTGTACAGAAAAACCCTAAATTGAAAATTCCTAGTGCCATCCCCTCTGTTCAAGCAATACAGCTTGTACAGTATCTGAATCTACTTTTACTTTATATTCTCCTTTGTGTTTTGTTCTGAATGCACTACAGCGGGTTACATGTTCACATTTCTAACGTTGCTATTTTTGTTCATTTATTTTTGGTTTGCTTGTCTTTTTATGTGATGGTTGTTAAAGTAATTGGGTGTGTGTGTGTTTTGCCATGTGCTTTCTTAAGTTTGTAAGTTTATATTTCCTCCTTTTGTCCCTTTCAGAATATTGACAACATATATAGCTTTCTGTATATCTTTACAAGTCTTTTGTAAAGATATACAGAAAGCTATATATGTTGTACAAGTCTTTTGTGCGTGATGTGAGTAGGAGGGTTTTATTTAAAGGTATTGTTTTGCTTGATTGTAAAGTTAGTTGTGATATGAACAAGAAAATTGAATTTTACAAATAACTTGCATTTTTCACATTTCCTGCATGGTGTGAAGAGATTGAGAAAATAACAATACCTGTAAGTTAAATTACATTCCCTCTGAGTGTGGGGCCAGCACAGCTATTTGTTGAAAGAATATTGTTTTGAAATGTAATACTACACTCATAGAATAGATGTCAAAATAAAAATGATTAAAATCTATTTAGCTTGAAGATTTTTAATTTTTTTTCTTTTTGTTATTTTGCAATCTAATTTACTTGATGGATACTTCGAATCTCGTAGTCATTTGTATGTAACAGAGAAAGATAGTAGTCTTTCAGTTCCATTTTAATATTTCTATGCAAGGTTTATTAGAATTTTCAGTACTGGGAATGGAACTAAGTATCCTTGTAGCATTATTATAAATTGCCAGAATTTCTGTATTTATATCCCAACCTTAAAAGAAAGACTTTTATGTAAATTTATACTATCATGTCTTGAAATTCTAAATTTCATGTATGATTTGTCTTTTAATTTTCAAAAAAGATACTGTCTCCTAATGTTTTGTCAATGAAAATCAAGAATCTACCATAACAAAATGTTGATGTTTCATTTTTGATTATGATGATTATTTCGCTTACCTAGTTGCAACAGCTTATTTAAATGGATTTAAAACGAACTATTTAATCACCAGAACATTTTTCCTCCAAAAGTATTTAAACTAAGCTAATGGAAGGATGAGGAATGCTAAGAATCTCTTATTCTGTTGTTATTATCCATTTAATTGGATCTATTGGCTTAATTAGGATTTTGAAGAAAACTTAGAAGTATTTCTTGAAGTTGTGTCCTAACTGTAATACTATACTATAATGTATTATACTACTACTTAACTATTTTAAAATAAATTTTTGAATCCTTATACATAATCATGTAATTTGATTACTTTTCTTTAAAATAAAGTACATTTCTATTATTTTAAGCTACATAGTAGGCTGATTATTTTGTAATATTTTAAAATATGGAGTATGCTTGAGGTGTATATCATTTAAACATATTGGCTACTTACTTACCATTTAGTAAGTTTAGATCAAAAATATTACCAAATTCTTTTGGTAAGAATTCTTACCAAAATTGTGATGTTAAAATGATGGAGAACTGCTGCTTCAATATTATGTCAGCTTCATACTTCATTTTTTTTACCTTCGGAAATGTTTAACATTTTTAGTGTTTTACATGAGGCTGACATATTAAGTCATGCATTACTAAAGAGCTGTCAAGAAGAAACATTTGGAACACAAAAAAGGAAATAAAAGAACAGTCCTTCAGTTATGAAACATGGACCTGAAATGAAAAGAGAAGTGAATAATTGTTTAAAATCAGGTTTTTCAGCTAAGATGAGATATAATATAGGGAATGGAAGAAAACAAGGCAAGCTTTTTAAATGTATTCTAAATTCTTCTACTTGTGAGAATTTTTTTTTTAAATTTCACCAGAAAATTTAGCCGCAAACATTTTGAATGATAGTTGGTCAGTCTACTTTTTTCAGAAGTTGAAAAGTGATTTTCATTCTCCCTTCAGACAATTCAGTTAAAGCTGGGGGATAGATGATTATGCAAATGTGTATTCTTGCTTCTAGTATCCTGAATACTGTAGAAAAAAATAAGGGAAAATGTATGAAAAGCGGAAGTTATATCTCTAGTTAGTTTTTTACATGTTTTATCTCCCATCTTTTTTTTTTTTACCTTTAAGCAATGTATTCCTTATATTATCACTTTCCATTTTTTTTTCATTTTTCAGGCTTTTTGAAATACTAATTATGAAAAGAGATGCAAAAGAAAATAAGCTAACCCCCATGTGTGTTCTGCTTTTGAATTATAAAAGCTGAACACACATGTGGACATGGAAGGCTGTAAAAATACGATACATTGTTATGTTTGTCTTGTTTTTCATTGTTTTTCTGTTTTTAAAGGTGAAAAATGCTTAAGCAAAACTATTTAAAAAAAGAAAAAAAATAAGCTAAGCCCCACTGTAGCCATGTAGTAACTAAAATGGTGAAAGATGTTTGAAGCAAAAAATATGGAGAAAAAAGATATCTTCCTTCATTTCCTCTTCTTTGTTACTTCTTACTTTATCTTGAGATAATTTCAAATATAGCAGGGGTCTCCAATCTTGGCAACTTTAAGACTTGTGGATTTCAACTCCCAGAGTTCCTCAGCAAAGCTGGCTGAGGAATTCTGGGAGATGAAGTCCATAAGTCTTAAAGTTGCTAAGATTGGAGGCCCCTGAAATATAGTGTAGAAAAAGTCTGTATAAACATCACTGTTATCTTCTATAGTGGTAGAAATTTTATCCAATCTCCACTCTTCCCTTTCTGGGGAAAGTTGTTGGGAAGGTGGTTTAGTTATAACTCTAAAAGGTACTGGTGGATATGTATTATCTAACCAGGGGTCTGCAAACTTGGCTCTTTTAAGACTTGTGGACTTCAGTTCCCAGAGTTGAAGTCCACAAGTCTTAAAAGAGCCAAGTTTGCAGACCCCTGATCTAGACCTTTCAGGTTTCAGATTGGACATAGAATTGAGTTGGCATTACTTATACCTTTCAACCTCTGGTAGCACTTGTTTCTACTTGATCTCTCAACAACTTTTAATATTTTGATCAGGAATTTTTCTGGTCAGTTGACAGGTATAATGTTCTTGGGTTTCCCTCTTTCTCTGTGGATACTAAGCTTGCAGGAATAGCTAACACCCTAGAAGATAGGCTGAAGATCTGATCTTGACAGGCTTGAACCTTGGGCGCTATCTAACAAAATGAAATTCAATGTAGAGAAAAGTAGTCTTACACTTAGGCAAGAAAAACCAAAAGTACACATATAGACTGGGTGAAACCAGGTTTAATTAGCAGTAACTGTGAGAGGGATCTTGGAGTCTTAGTGGACTACCAGTTAAATATGAGACAGCATATTTACAGACAGCATAAAACCCAATCAAGATCAAGTGTGATACTAATACCACTGTATAATGCCTTAGTAAGACCACACCTAGAGTACTGCATCCAGTTTTGGTCACCACACTATAAAAAAGATGTTGAGACTCTAGAAAAAGTGCAGAGGAGAGCAACCAGGATGATCAGGGGGCTGGAGACTAAAACATGAAGAATGGTTACAGAAACTGGGCATGGCTAGTCTAGTGAAGAGAAGGACCAGGGGAGATATGATAACAGTTTGCCAATATTTGAGGGGCTGTCACAGAGAGGAATGGTTCAAGCTATTTTCCAAGGCACCTTAAATTGTGGCAGCGTCATCATTGTAGGCTTTCATGAAGAGATTGGACTGCCTTTTGTCAATATGGTGTAAGTTCTCCTGCTTGGATGGAGGGTTGGACTAGATGACCTACAAGGTCCCTTCCAACTCTGTTAATCTAGCCTAGTCTAATCTGTGGTCAGGTCCATCTGTGTTGGCAGACTCTGCAAACAACAATGACAAAAGTAGCAATAACACATGCAAACTAGTGAAGAAGTAAAGAACCCACTGAACACTGAAAACAGTAGTAGAACATTATTTCAGTGGGCTCTTGAAAGAACATTGCCAAGAATTTTCTATATGGAGAGGGCATCTACTAATAACCAAGGGGGTGGCCATCTGACTGAGCTCTGCCCCCCCCCCTTCCTAATATGAGATGGGAAGAAGAAAGAGCAACAATCCTAGAAAACCAATCTGGACAAACTCAAAGAATGTAAGTATCCACAGGTGTGTCAGGCACATCTGATAATCATGAACCTTCAGACCATCATAATAAACTTCTATGTTCCTAATAGAAAAGGCTGCTTCATAATTCAAATGCTTTGCACCTTCCTATTTCTTATTTCTATTATAGTGTCAAACCAATTTTACACTCAATGACTAAGCTGTTTATCATATATGAACTGTAGAGCTCATAGCTCTAAAATTTTATATTCCTAAAAGTAAGCATGAGGATGAAGGAGATTAGTAGATCTTTAGATCTTTCCCAATTATTTTGTTTTATGGAATAATTATGAAAGACAAGCATAGCACTTACCTAAAAAGATGGGTTTTTTTCCTGAATAACTGGCATCAAAAAGGGAGAATTGGGTAATTCTTCTATTTGTTCCATACACAGCATGTTTCTAGAATCTGAATTATAAGAACTGTATTATGATGAGTGTTAGGTTCTGGAAGTAACGAGGCTGGAGACCAGGGTAGTGACAACAGCTCTTTAATATATGGTGAACCCAGCAACAGGCTGGGGGAAAACCTCTCCTTTTATACAGTTCTGCTGGAGCTCCAATCAGCAACGTGCTGATTTCCCGCTCAAATATTTAAAGGTACATACAAGAATACATAACACTCCTCCCTCCCAGAAAACACTTTGCCTCTATTTACATATTTATTTACATGTTATTTTTCGGCGTAGTCACATAAATAACCTGGGCGTCTCCTAGTTCTTTCAGACCTCGCGGTTCAGTCCTGGGTGGTGTTTTGAGCTGGTCGGAGGGTCTGTTTTCTCCTCCAGCTCTTTCTCTAGGCCATCGGGCCCTGGATTATTGCAGACTCTTTTTCTTGGCCATCCGGCCTGGATTACTTTGTAATTTTCCTGCTGTTTCCCTCGGGAACCTGATGGCGTCGCTGGACCTGGGACCTCAGCTAAGTCTTGCGCCTCCCGGGTCATGGTCAGCTGTGGGTTCAAATAAGGAGGGTCATAATTTGTTTCCTGTGGTTAGTTTGTTCAGTTATTCGTTTCCTTATCTGATCTATGTGGCGCCTCCATACTCGGTTGTCTTGTAATTCACCAAGTATGACTTTGGGCGGTTGCTTTTATTATTTGCCCTGCGAGCCAACTTGGGCCGTCCCCATAGTTCGGGCCCACACTCGGTCGCCTATGCCCATTTCCTTGTTTTGTCTATTTCCCCTTGTAACCCTCTGGTGTGTAATGGGGACTCAAGCGGTCAAGTGGGCACGGGTTTCCGTCCCATCAATAATTCGGCTGGGCTTCTGCCTGTAGCAGTGCTTGGGGTTCTGTGCTGAGCGGCCAGAAAGAAGTCTATCTTTGTTTGCCAGTCACCTGGCTTGAGCCTGGACAATGCCTCCTTAGCGCTCCGGACGGAGCGCTCTGCAAGGCCATTCGGCGCAGGGTGGAAAGGCGCAGAGAGGGCATGTCGGATGCCCTCCTCTGCCAAGTATTCTTCAAACTGGGCTGCCGTGGTGCGGCCCGTTGTCGGACACCAGAGTGTCAGGCAACCCGTGGGTTGCGAATAGGTGGCGCAGGGCTGCGATTACTGCCTCGGCCGTAGTGGATTTCATGAGTATGATCTCCAACCATTTAGAATGCGTCGACAACCACTAGGAAAGTTTGGCCATGGAAAGGGCCAGCAAAATCAATGTGGATTCTTGACCAGGGCCCTTGGGGTTTTCCCATTCCTGACTGGGGCCGTTGGGGTAGGGGTCTGGACTCTTGGCAAGCCTGGCATTTCCCTACCCTCTCAGCAATCTCTGAGTCCATGAGTGGCCACCACACATAGCTTCTCGCTAGCCCTTCATCCTTACGATCCCTGGGTGACCCTCGTGGAGGAGGTCCAGTACCTTTCCCTTAATTTATCGGGATTACCACACGATCACCCCATAACAGGCACCCCTTGAGCCGAGAGCTCATCCGTTTTTAACAAATTCCTTAACGTTAGCCCGGCGGGCCACCCTCTTGTACCCAACCGAGTACAGTCCTTAACATAATGTCGGTATGATGCCGAGCCACTTCCTTAGATGTGACTGGGCCAGAGTCCAAAGAGTCAATAAGCAGGATGGGCGTCCCGGTGGGGTCTTGATGGCCCCTGGTAGTGGGCATCTGCTTAGCGTCTGCATGCCCCACTTCTTTTCCTGGTCGATGCTGCAGCTTATGCGAATAAGCGGCTAAGAAAATAGTCCATCGGGTCAAGCGTGGCGAAAGTGCCACAGGCGTTGGCGATCGCCAGCCAGTATCCCTAGTAGCGGTCTGTGGTCAGTCACGATTTCAAAATCCGCCCAAAAACATATTCGTGAATTTTTCACCCTGACACAATGGCTAGTGCTTCTTTATCTAATTGGCTGTAGTTCCTCTCTGGGGAGGACATCGTTCTAGAGTAAAAGCTATAGGGGCTTCTGTGCCGTTTGAAGTCTATGGCTGAGTACAGCCCCACCCCGTAAGGGAGGCATCGCAAACCAGCACTAGGGCAAAGTGTTATGATATTGGATGAGCAGGCTATCACTTGAGAGCAGGTTTTTACTGCTTCAAAGCCCTATTTTCCGACTTTCCCCAAGACCAAACAGTATTTTTCCTAAAAGCCTATGCAGCGGTTCCATAGCAGTCGCTTTGTTTTTAAAAAGACCGCGTAAAATTCACTAGCCCCAGGAATGCCTGTAGCTCTGCTTTGTTTTTGGGCGCTGGAGCCTTCTAATTGCCTTGACCTTGCTCTCAGTGGGGTGAATTCCTTTCTTGTCTATCCGGTAGCCCAAGAATTGCGGATTCGACCCTATCTGGCATTTGTTTACCTTGACTTTTAATCCGGCTGTCCGGAAAATGCCCAGAACCTTTCTCAAACGCTCCCCAATTCCTCTCGTTTTCCCTGAAATCAGGACATCATCAGTAGGAACTACCCTGGGAGCCCTTGCAGAAGTCGTTCCATTAGGTTTTGGAACAGCCCTGGTGCCACACTCACCCCAAATTGCAATCGGGTGCACTTGAAGGCCCCCTGTGCGTCTGTCGTTTGGGCTTGGCTGTCTGCGTCACTGGCAGTTGTTGGTAGGCTTGGGCCAAGTCTAACTTTGCAAAGACTTGCCCTTGCCCCAAAGAGTGCAATAAGTGTTGCACCACAGGAACCGGGTAAGCGCTTTTCTGTAAGGCTTTGTTAAGCGTCGCCTTGTAGTCAGCGCAAATTCTAATTGACCCGTCTGGTTTTATTGGGGTGGCGATTGGCGTCTCCCACTTTGCGTGATCGACTGGCACCAAAATCCCCTGATTTATGAGCTTATCTAGCTCCTTGTCAATTTTGGTTTTAGGGCAAAGGACTCTCCTCGCCTTAAGCCTAATGGGAGCTACCTGGGGGTCTAAGTTGAAGGAAATAGGGGTCCCCTTGTACTTGCCCAGGCAGTCCTTGAAGACATCTTGAACTCGTTAAAGAGAATGTCTTTCAGGTTACAGTCACTTCTGTAGATGCCAGTCACTCCCATGCCCAGGGCACGAAACCAGTCTAGTCCCAACAGACTGGGCACGGTCCCTTCGTCGAACGTGATGGGCAGGGTCTTCTTGTGTGGTCCGTGCTCGACTCGGACGGAGGTGGTCCCTCGAACAGGGATGCGATTCCCTGGTAGTCGTGGACTCGTAGCCGTTGTGCTTGCAGGTGGCGCTTGCAGACGGCAGTGACTTCGCCAAAGTGTCCCAGGACATGATGGTGATCGCTGATCCCGTGTCTACTTCGAGCCGGCACCGTACTCCCTCTATTTTTGGTTTGGTGAAGATCTTCTTCTCCACTTTGGTCGGCGGCCTATGACCACAGTCGTTTGGTTTGAATCCGCGCCTTTTTGTTTGAGCCAATCGCGGGTCGCCTTGCCGATTCCGCTCTGATTGGCCGATTTGAATTTTCGGCGGGAAGGTTGGGCGCTCGACAAACTTGAGCTAGGTGCCCTTTTCTTCCCGCACCGCCGACATGTCGCGTCCTTAAACTTGCAGCGTTGGCGCTGGTGTTGACCACCGCAGCTTCCGCATTCGTCTCGGTCCCTTTGTCGCGTTTCTCGGTTCGGCAGACCCTTCCTCATCTTCACCGTCGGATTCGGTCTGAACCTCCTCCTGGTGCACTGGAGTCGGCTTCGCTCGCCTTTGGTGGGAGGCTTTTGCAGTGTCTCCGCGCTTGGGTGGACATTTCATGTGCTCTGGCTTCGTCCAGGCGTTGGCCAGCGTTAGGTTGCTCTTTGCTAGCAGCGTCGCCGCCAAACGGATGTCTCTGACCCCTCGGATGAGTTGCTCGAGGAGCACCTCGTCTGGGTCGCGTATCCGCAGTCCTTGGGCGCTTTCCTTAGGGCGGCCATGTAGTCACCGATGGATTCGCCTCCATCTGCCTTCGCTCTCCAATTCAAACCGCGCCTGCGTATTTGGAATGCGTTGGTGCAGTGGTTTTTTAGTAAGGTCTGTAGAGTTGGCCACGACACCGATTGTAACGGCGTTGGCTCTGCCAGGGCTTCCGCGATATCAATGACCTCCGGACCACAGTGGCTTAAGAAGAAAAATAGTAGATCACAAAAGAAACCAGCATGGATGCATAAAGAACTATCTGACAAATTGAAAGACAAAAAGGACAAATATAAAAATGGAAGAGGGGCAAATAACTAAGGCAGAATATCAGCAAATAGCCGAGCCTGTAAAGATGAAGTGAGGAAAGCTAAGGCTCACAATGAACAAAGGCTAGCGACAAAAGTAAAAATAATAAAAAGCTTCTTCCAACATGTTAAAAACAAGAAAAAAGTCAAGGAAACAGTTGGCCCATTGCTGGGAGAAAGTGGCAAGAAGATGACAAGCAACAGGGAGAAAGCAGATCTACTTAACTCATTTTTTGCACCTGTCTTTACACAAAAGGAAAAACAATCCAACCTATCAAAAACAGCACTACAAAAAACAGATTAGAAACACAAGTTAAAATAGGGAAGAAAATGGTAAGTGAACACCTGTCTACCCTAGACGAGTTCAAATCACCAGGACCGGATGGATTACACCCCAAGGTTCTGAAGGAACTGGCAGTCGTGATCTCAGAACCACTGAACTATATCTTTCAAAGATCCTGGAGCACAGGGGAGCTGCCAGAGGACTGGAAAAGAGCTGATGTAGTTCCCATCTTCAAAAAAGGAAAAAAAAACAGATCCAGGAAACTACAGACCTATCAGTCTGACCTCAATACCGGGGAAGATTCTGGAAAAGATAATCAAGCAACGAATCACCGAACACCTAGAAGCAAACAAAGTAATAACCAAAAGCCAACATGGGTTTGTCAAAACAGATCATGCCAGACTAATCTTATCGCATTCTTTGACAAAATGACAAAATTAGTAGACCAGAGGAATGCTGTTGACATAATTTACTTGGACTTCAGTAAAGCATTTGATAAAGTAGACCATAACCTACTACTAGATAAAGTAGAAAAATGTGGGTTAGACAGCACCACCACCAGATGGATTAACTGGCTGACCAACCGCACTCAACGTGTAGTCCTCAACGGAACTACATCACATGGAGGAAGTATGCAGTGGAGTACCCCAAGGCTCTGTTTTAGGCCCAGTACTCTTCAACATCTTCATCAATGACTTGGACGAGGGATAGATGGGGAACTCATCAAATTTGCAGATGACACCAAGCTGGCAGGAATAGCTAACACCCTAGAAGATAGGCTCAAGTTACAGAAACTGGGCATGGCTAGTCTAGTGAAGAGAAGGACCAGGGGAGATACGATAACAGTTTGCCAATATTTGAGGGGCTGTCACAGAGAGGAATGGTTCAAGCTATTTTCCAAGGCACCTTAAATTGTGGCAGCGTCATCATTGTAGGCTTTCATGAAGAGATTGGACTGCCTTTTGTCAATATGGTGTAAGTTCTCCTGCTTGGATGGAGGGTTGGACTAGATGACCTACAAGGTCCATTCCAACTCTGTTAATCTAGCCTAGTCTAATCTGTGGTCAGGTCCATCTGTGTTGGCAGACTCTGCAAACAACACTGACAAAAGTAGCAATAACACATGCAAACTAGTGAAGAAGTAAAGAACCCACTGAACACTGAAAACAGTAGTAGAACATTATTTCAGTGGGCTCTTGAAAGAACATTGCCAAGAATTTTCTATATGGAGAGGGCATCTACTAATAACCAAGGGGGTGGCCATCTGACTGAGCTCTGCCTCCCCCCCCTTCCTAATATGAGATGGGAAGAAGAAAGAGCAACAATCCTAGAAAACCAATCTGGACAAACTCAAAGAATGTAAGTATCCACAGGTGTGTCAGGCACATCTGATAATCATGAACCTTCAGACCATCATAATAAACTTCTATGTTCCTAATAGAAAAGGCTGCTTCATAATTCAAATGCTTTGCACCTTCCTATTTCTTATTTCTATTATAGTGTCAAACCAATTTTACACTCAATGACTAAGCTGTTTATCATATATGAACTGTAGAGCTCATAGCTCTAAAATTTTATATTCCTAAAAGTAAGCATGAGGATGAAGGAGATTAGTAAATCTTTAGATCTTTCCCAATTATTTTGTTTTATGGAATAATTATGAAAGACAAGCATAGCACTTACCTAAAAAGATGGGTTTTTTTCCTGAATAACTGGCATCAAAAAGGGAGAATTGGGTAATTCTTCTATTTGTTCCATACACAGCATGTTTCTAGAATCTGAATTATAAGAACTGTATTATGATGAGGAAGGCCAAATTTTGTGGGTTTTTATAAAACAGGTTGTTCCCAAATCAGCCTTTATTATTTCATGAAGTCACAGAACAATCTTAATTGATTTGACACTTGAATTGCTTGATCTAAACTGGCAATTGTATTTTCACACTTCCATATTACATGTTAGATTTTTTTACTTATAAAATATAAAACAAATTTTGATGCTTTTTTTATCATCCAAGCTCCATTTAAATATCAGTTAGATCCTCACAAAATCTGATTACATGGCAAAAATTCAGAAAATTTAAAAAGGGTTGAATCTTTTTTCACAGAACAGAATTTTCTCATCTAACATAATTGAGAATCAGAGGTGGTATTCAGCAGGTGGTAGCGGAAATTTTGAGTAGTTCGGAGAACTGGTAAATACCACCTCTGGCTGGCCCCACCTCCATCTATTCTCTGCCTCCCGAGTCCCAGCTGATTGGGAGGAAATTGGGATTTTACAGTAATTTGAACCTGGAGTGCGGTGGGAATGGAGATTTTACAGTATCCCTTCCCTGCCATGCCCACCATGCCACGCCCATCAAGCCACACCCACAGAACTGGTAGTAAAAAAAATTGAATCCCACCACCCTTGAGAACTCATTGTTCAGAAAGAATGGCAAGTTGGTCAGAAAGTGAGCGAACTAGGACATTTTTAGTACAGGAAAAATACTTTCCTTGTAGAATTATAGGTTAGTTAAATTAGATCAAAAAAAATCTGAGTGTAAATTTTTGCACTAGACTGAAGTAAATCCTGAATTAGTTTTCAATCACTGTATTCTGCAGATCTTTTGTAATGGTCTGAGGATAAGAATCAAGTGTCACCTATAACTGACTTAAAGTAATCACCCTCCAGTTTTATTTAATTTTTTAAAAAGTGCTTAATCACCTCAAACTATCCGTATTGACTCTGCATGAGCACTGGCTTTTCTTCTAGTGGTATAGTTACACAAAACGACTAAATATAGACCGTATTTAGGTCAACTGCTCATTTCTAAGAAAGAGGTTAGCCTCCATCTGCCTCCATACCCATATTCTCAGCTAAACTTGGTCAACTCACTCCTTTTTAATGTAGATTATTTACTGGACAAAATAATCTTCCTTTTAATGAATACACTACTTGTATTTCTAAACTGTTCCATAACAACGTTGATCGGCAATGATGCACAAGTTTCAGAAAAGCTGGAAGATTTTTTTCCACACCAAATTGTAAGACTGATTATTCTGCAAGGCTGAAAATTTTTTCCCTTCCAAATCAGTCTAGGCAGAGCTGTGTAAATATTTAAAGAAACTAGAATAACATAGTATACAGACCAATGAAGATGGGGCTAGAGACAGGGAATCATATATAGTCCCAATCTTATCAAACAGCTCTTTCCCAATAATTGACAGAATAATCAGATAATCTGAGGACTTTTGAAGATTGATGTCTTCTCATGCCTAATGGTACTATTAATAATTTAATGGTGTTTTTTTTTACAAATAATACATTTGTATTTTAATGTGTGTTTTGATTTTTATTGTTGCAAATTGCCAGGAATCTTTTTTTTAATTTATTCATTTTATCCTCTAACATCTTTCCACGCTTGTTTCTTACCAGTTTTATCTTGTAATATTTGTCTGTAGTTCAATTATCTTCAAAACTCTTTTGCCCTTTTCCCACAAAAGAAAAATACTGTATCTTCAGTCTGTCCATTCAAAGGCATTTTGGGATTTATTTATTTTATTTATTTATTATTCATATTTGTATACCGCCCTATCTCCCGAAGGACTCAGGGCGGTTCACAGGCAAATAAAACATTTATATACACATTAAAATAACCATTAAAAATATATTTTTTAATATAATGTAATGTATAATATAATGGGATAATGTTTTTTACTTAATCCCATGTCCATTCTTTATTTCTGCATTCACCTAATTATCTTGTTATCTTGAGATGGAGTAACTGATTTACACTAAACTAATCTCATCTCCAACACTACATAATAATATTTCAAATATTTTATATCATTTGTAAAGTGAAGATTCTGCAAGTCAGTTTACAAACTATTTATCTGAAGCAATAAAATATAAAAGCAATTAACTTTCAACTCCTTTCTTGTCATGTGTTTTGTCTTCTTTTCACAATGAACTACTGCTCTGCTTTTAGGCTGTTGTTCCTTCATTGCATGTTGCCCTTATTTACACTTTTCCAGTAAGTCTATCCCTTGGTACTATGCAAGAAAGAAGCTGCTATATCTCCAACAAATAAACGACATTAAAGGGCAGCAACTACACTGAAGTATATAACAATAATACTCTCTGAAAATGATGCTCATTGGTGGGTCTTGGTCTACTAGCTTACAAGTCTACAGTGATGATTTTGTCATCAGAAGAAGAAAGGTAGTGTCATAACCATTCTTCATGGAAGAAGGTGGGGAGGGAATTTGAAGTTGTCGCATTTAGTTCTTTTTCCTATGCGTCCTAAGTATCCTATTTCCTGCCTGGTCCTCTTTGTATAACCTTTAACCTGATTTATAACTGTTGCCTGGCGCCAGGAATGCCTGGAGAATTCTCACACCTTGGGAAATGAAGGGGGAGGGGGGAACGAGTGGATTACAAGATGACCCAGAGAAGCTCTTCTTACCTGTTTCTCAGAGAGGCTGGTACAATTCATCTTCACAGGATTGGCTGGAATCCACATTGGAAGGTGGTTTTTCCCCCCCTAATTTCCTTTATCCTGAACTGCATGCCCTGAGGGACCCCAGAGCCTGCTTTGAGTTTTGACTTGCTTTCATTCCTTTCAATAAAAGGTTCCTTTTGAAATAAAAAGTTCTCAAGAGTTCGTACTTTCTTAGAAGGGGGGTGGGAGAAGCTGATCCTTACAGATAGCCTGTACTTAAACATATTCTGAAATACAGTTTCTCTTTGCCTTTAAAACTAATTCAGTTTCCATCATTTTTTTTATTTTTATTTTATTTTATTTTGTCACAAAATTATATATAAGCACATACAATGAAAGGAAACAATAGGACAGGAACTGTAGGCACTTTTGTGCACTTATGCACACCCCTTACAATCTCATTAACATCTTCAGCCTAATTTCTACTGAATACTAAGCATGTTTCTTCTTCAGAACTGTTAAGTGTAATTTAGAGAGACAATCTCACAGATATTTTCTTGGTACCAGAGGAGAATAATTTTGTAGTTATTGATTCTCCTTAGTTTTGATATTCTGCTATAAAGTGTGTAGGTCTCTCCCCCCCTTTTCTTCTTCCATGTCTTTCCAAAAGCTTAGAAGTAATTGTTAGCATCTGCTTCCACTGATTTTTACATTTTTACTCCTTGCTTTTTACCCTGTTACCCCTCAAGTCCTAGGCATTATGTTAGAACTTGACTTTTATTACTCATT
This sequence comes from Ahaetulla prasina, assembly GCF_028640845.1. Classification (NCBI taxonomy): domain Eukaryota; kingdom Metazoa; phylum Chordata; class Lepidosauria; order Squamata; family Colubridae; genus Ahaetulla; species Ahaetulla prasina. Next base: position 72,802,716 of record NC_080546.1, on the reverse strand, counting down.
TAGCAGAGATGAAAGAAAGCTGAATGTAAATTGCTACCTGAGAACAAAGGGTACCTGCTAACAGCCTTTGGGCAAAATGAACAATGTAATGCTTTCTGTCACTTCTTTTTAATTATTTGGGGATTTGGGGAAAAGTTAGATAAAAATTTCTGAGAACAAAGTAAAAAAAACATTTAAGGAAGACTTTGAATTCATAGGTCATTTAAAATATTTAAATACATGATTTATCTTTAAAGACTTAATAAACAGAAGGGGACAGGGCTTTGTGAAAAACTGCTAGTCAAGTATTTATAATCTGCAGGAGACACCTTTTGAGTCTATTGCTAGTTACAGAAGATTGTCTATCATGAAAAAGTTAAATGATGCTCCCAAATTGTATAATATATGCAGAAACATATCTGCATGCATACACATGGATAGCATTTGTAAGAACTAGTGAAAAAGGAGACAAAGTTCTAGAGTGTATGCAAATTAATAAAATTTACTAAATAAAGGCTAAATAAAACATTATTAAATAAAGGCTTTTCTCAGGTCAACCTTTGAATCATTTTTATAGTTTATATGTGTATAATTATTTCTTAAAACATATATGATAGTGTTTCACCAGGAATGGCACTTGTCCAACCTCATTTTTGCTGAAAGTTAAGCAGGGAGGGTAATTACTTGATCTTGTTTATTTATTGGTTTAATTTTTTATGCCATCCATCTTACTGATACGAGGACTCTAGGCAGCTTACGATATAATAAAAAGTATAAAAGACAATACAAGGCATTTAAAATTAGGAAGTTGAATAGAAAAGCTAAAAACCAAGATGATGGGTTATGTGAAATGGAAACTATTAGAGAAAGGCATGGCTCAGGTTAGTTTGGATAACTGAAAAGGTTTCCCACAAGGTAACTGTAAACCATTTATTAACAGTTGTAAAAATATTGTATGGTTTTATGTGGTCATTAAGAAATTAACAGCACTTTTATAAAATTAGATTCATATTTTAAAGATTTTTATATAAGTTAACATACACACACGCACACACATCGTTTCCCGAAAAGAAGACAAAACCCCTGATAATAAGCCCAATCTGGCTTTTGAGCACATGTGCTAAAATAAGCCCCCCTGAAAATAAGTCCTTCCCGAAAATATTTAAACGAATGTGCAGCCAGTCCTCACCATTTCCTCTGGTTTCCTCCACATGCCCCCAAAATAATAAGACCTCCCCAAAAATAAGGCCAAGCGCTTATTTCAGGATTCAAAAAATATAAGATGGAAACATGGTGTACAAACATGTGTGTGTGTGTGTGTGTGTGTATGTGTAGATCTTTGGTTATTCGTGCTCCTAGAAGCACGAAGCTGTAAACACCAGCCTGAAGATGACGAATGAGACTTTGTCGAAACGTCACCAAGACACTTCCAATTTTACATGGGAGAAAACCTGAATAACCAAAGACCTACATACAAATACCCGCGAAAACCGCAGAATATATATATATATATCCGTGTTTCCCCAAAAGTAAGACCCTGTCTCATATTTTTTTGATTATATATATAATTCAAGGTGACAAACATACAAAATACTCCTTACTACTCCTATTTTGCGACAACAACAACCCTATGAAGTAGGTTGTGTTGAGAGAGTGATTGGCCCAGCTAGGAGCAACTAGAATTCATAGTTCCCTGGTTTCACTGCCAGCATCTTAACTACTAAGCCATGCTGGCTTTATCAGATAGTAATTCTAGTAATAACTATAGAGATAATTGAATTTTAGATAATAATCAGAAAGGCACAATTTATTTCTAGCTTTTATTTTTCAGGAGAAAGCACTTAATAATTATACTGATCGGAATGAACTTTTATATATATCCATATAAAATAGGTTTAATAAAGCATCCTATTTGGGCCTTTACTAGGAATGAAAATATTCTCACTCATCTCATTGCATAATACTGTTTCTTCTAACATTCATTATGAGTTTTTTATGTTTTCAGCCAATAACATAATGTTGACTGCATTGAAAAATACATGTTTATTTATATTTCTATTCCCAACTATATACATATAAAGCCATCATAGGCATTCTTTATATATTTCTTCCTAAACACAGGAAACTATCAAGTGGATATACTACATTCTTGTTTTGTTTTCTGCTTAGTATTGAACAATTGCAAAGCATTCCATTGATTCTACTTTATACCACTCCTACCACATTCAGTAATTAATATTCATCAAAAATATCCCATATTTTAAACCTTTTTATTTTATTATGTTTTCTACAAATCAGCAAAAATAAAACTCTCCCTTCCCACATTCATGCATATCTCAATTATACATTGAGCACCAGAAACATGCTCAACATGAAGCCATGGTGAAATTACCATATTTGTCACCCCTTCTATCATTTCAATCACATTTCTACCAAACGTTTCCCAAGTACAATTAATAAACTAATAAACATATCACTACGTTTCCCATACAGATCTATTGCTTTCCTTCATTTAGTTTCATCCTAAATGCTAAATTATTCATGCTTTTGTAATCTCTCCCTTAAGCTGTTGTAATATGATCTACATAAGGCTGTTCCCGAAGATCCTTCAGAAACTTCAACTGGTGCACAATGCTGCTGGGTGGATAGTAAATGGTACCAGATACACAACACATGTAACACCACTATTGCATGTACTGCATTGGTTACCCCTTTGTTTCCATGTGCAAAGGTGCTGATGGTTACTTTTAAAGCTGTAAATGGCTGGGGACCAGAGGTATTTGAAGGATCACCTTTCTCCAAGAGTCTCTACCCATCCAACTAGATTGAGCAGAATGGGCACCCTGAAGATCCCATCAGCAAAACAGTTTTGGCTATTGGGACTAAAAGATAAGCTTTTTCTGAAGTGGTCTTTGTTCTATGGAACATCTCCCTTTGGAGATTAGAAACCCTGCCCCCCTTAACCCTGTTAGCCTTTCATAAGGACCTAAATGCCTGGAGGACCTAAATGCCTGGCTAAGATCCTGTGCTTAGGTGGCTCTGTTGCTAACTGGACAAAAATCTTGGCTGCTATGTATAATTAATTTGGATGTTTCTGTTATTTTTTTAAAAAAATGTTTTAGTATTTTAATTATATATTTTTTAATTGAAAGCCTACCCAGTGTCATCGATTGAGATGGGTGGCTATAGAAATCAATTAGATAGATAGGTAAGTAGGTAGACAGATAGATACAGGGGTGGGCTTCAAAAATCTCAGCAATGGGTTCACTGCCCTGTTGCTGGGTGGGTGTGGCCATGATGGGCGTGGCCTAGTTGGCCTCCTGCACCGCGGTGGGGGGGGGTTGCCCTCTCCAGGCTCTGGAGGCTTTCCTGGAGCCTCCGGGAAGCGAAAACTGTCACACCCAGCCTTCCAGCCCGGTTCTGGCCTTCCAGAACTTCCGGGAGACCTGTTTTTCACCCTCCCAGAGCCTCTGTGCGAGCCTCCATGTGATCCCTGTACTTACCTGGCATCCAAAATGGGTTGCATGGAGACTTTTGCGAGGGGCGGGGTGGGAGGGACTAGCCAGGTGTGCAATTTGGGGTTTGCCAAACCTGACAGAATCCTATCTAGAGGATCACCCAAACTGGTGGGAAACCCCAGCAGCCCAACCCTGGATAGATAGAGAGATGGATGATAGATAGATTCTTTCATTATTTTGTTTTCATTTTATTTATTAATTGGACATGCTTAGCTGTTTTCACCTTCATTCAAAACATTTGTTTTGAGTCTGAATTTTCTCATTCTGTGGTTCTCAATTGTGTCTGTAGATTGGGTAAAACATATAAACAAAGAAGTAAAGATGCTGCATATGTCACTCCAGTCAAAGTCCTGACTCTTTCTACATGTATTGATGTCACATGCACATGCAACATGGCAAGGCTTCGATCACGTTTCTTCAACCAGAATCTTGATCTTTTCTTGCATGCTCTGTAGAGACTGCTGTTCTTACTTGCTTCTTCTTTTTTTTTTTTTTAATCTTCAAGATAATATTTTTTATTTATTTATTTATATTCGTCAAGCCTGTATTTTATGACAGATACAAGGGTAAACATAATTACTTGCTTCTTTTGACTACATTCTTTGCAATCTTTTCTCTTTGCATACAATGTATTCCTTTGATCCATTTTAAGAAGCGGTCTTTATTACACATACATTTTTTTCCTCATTCACAACCTCTTTAAACCTCATCATTTTTCTATAGCTCCTGTCTTGTATTTTCCATTGGCAAAACACTTCTCTGAGAAGCTTCTCTGCTTTCATATCCTCTTTTTTTAAAAAACTGGGGGAGTAAATTTGCAGACTGATGAAGAGGGTAGTAAGTGTTACATAGACTTTGCCCCTATGTAAATTAATTCATTGGAAAGCAAAGGTACTGGTTGGAATTTTTGCATCGTCATCTTTTCTTAATATATCCAAATAATGAGATTTGTTTCCCTGGGTGTTCATTTCATTTCATTTCATTTCATTTATTCAAATTTGTATACCGCCCTATCTCCCGAAGGACTCAGGGCGGTTCACAGGCACATAAAACATTTATATACAATTAAAATAACTATTAAAAAACTTATTCTAATGCCAAATATTAAAAATATAAATATAAATCTTAAAACCAAATTTAAACCCCTGTAAATTTAAAAATCTATAAATTTAAAATCTAAAATCTAAATTTAAAATCTAAGCCAGTCCTGCACAAATGAATAAATGCGTCTTGAGCTCGCGACGGAAGGTTCGGAGGTCCGGAAGTTGACGGAGTCCTGGGGGGAGTTCGTTCAGGGTGGGAGCCCCACAGAAGGCCCTTCCTGGGCGTCGCCAGGCGACACTGTCTAGCTAATGACACCTGAGGAGTCCCTCTCTGTGAGGCGCACAGGTCGGTGAGAGGTATTCGGTAGCAGTAGGTGGTCCCGTAGATAACCCGGCCCTATGCCATGGGCGCTTTAAAGGTAGTTACCAACACCTTGAAGCGCACCGGAGAAACCACAGGTAGCCAGTGCAGTCTCGCAGGATAGGTGTCATCACAGAGCCACGAGGGGCTCCCTCTATAACCAACGCCGCATTCTGAACTAACTGCAGCCTCGGATGCCCTTCAAGGGAGCCCATGTGAGAGCATTGCAGTAATCCAGGCGAGACGTCACGAGGGCGTGAGTGACCGTGCATAGGGCATCCCGGTCTAGAAAGGGGCGCAACTGGCGCACCAGGCGAACCTGGTAAAAAGCTCTCCTGGAGACGGCCGTCAAATGATCTTCAAAAGACCATTTCAGATCATTTGTTAAGTTTTGACACATCCACTTTCCAGTAATCTATTTTAAAAAGGATGTTTTCATACAGAACTTGAACTATTTCTTCCCACAGTTGTCTTTTTTATACTATATCCTTTCCTATCCTCTTCATTCTGACATTACTGCACTCAGAACTTCTCATTATTCTTCACTCATTTCTCTCAATGTTTCATGTCAAACAAATCATTTATAGTTTTCAATTCATTCATATATTCATAGATTTATTTGTCAAACATGTACAAGATAGCTATAAACATAAACAGAGGAAGTTAGTACAAATAAATGAGGACAGTAGGACAGGGATGGTTCACTTATGTATGCCCCCTTTATGGACCTCTTAGGAATGGGATGAGATCCACCATAGACAGTTTGAGGTTGAAGCTATGAGGATTTGAGGCTGCAACAACAGAGTTGGGTAGAGCATTCCAAGCGTTGACCACTCTGTTGCTGAAGTCGTAATAGATTAAACATAAAGTAGATTTATGTTTAAGCCACATATTGAATAACAATAACAGAGTAGGGAGGGACCTTCGAGGTCTTCTAGTTCAACCCACTGCTCATCCCCCTCTTACCAGGGGTCCCAACCTGTGGGCTACAATCCACTATCGGCCATGGCCTATTTGCAACCAGGCCATGTGAGTTGGTGGGTTGGTGCGCATGCAGCCCCACTTGCACAAGCAGTGGGGGTGTACATCCACTGCTCATACCAGTGAAGTTGTAACTGCACCTGCCCCTTGCAGAAAAGCATCCCCTTTTCCCCCTTCTCCCTGATGCAAGGTTGCCAACCTGGAAAGGTTAGGGAACACTGCTCTCTACCATTTTAGACAAATGGTTGTCTAAACCATTGAAACAAACAGAACTTTTGAATAAGCCACGATGGCACAGTGGTTAGAATGCAGTACTGCAGTCTACTTCTGCTGCCTGCCGGCTGCCTGCAATTTAGCAGTTCAAATCTCACCAGGCTCAAGGTTGACTCAGCCTTCCATCCTTCTGAGGTGGGTAAAATGAGGACCCAGATTGTTGGGGGCAATATGTTGTCTCTGTAAATTACATAGACAAGTCTGTAAAGCACTGTAAAGCAGTATATAAATAAATGCTATTGCTATTGTTGTTAGTTGCGAAGTCGTTTCTGGCCTATCGCAACCCCATGGACAACTTTCCTCCAGGCCTTCCTGTCCTCCACCATCCGACAGAGACCATTTAAGCTCATGCCAACTGCTTCAGTGACTCCATCAGCCACCTCATTCTCTGCTGTCCCCTTCTTCTTTTGCCCTCAATTGTTCCCAGCATTAGGCTCTTCTCCAGTAAGTCCTTCCTTCCATGAAAACCCCATGTACAGTACCAAAAGGCTATTGCTATATGCTAAATAGTCAATACTAATTCCATAAAAATGGGAGTGCTTAGTTCAGATGGGTATTCCTCAGAAGAGAACAAGAGAAAAACTAACCCTTACTGTTCAAATATTACTGGAATTATATAAGGTACATATTTATTCAATTATTCACTCAGTTACATCTTACGTATAAGAGATTATTAATTGATATTTTGATTTACATTCAAAAATCTTGCTATCAGTTTTATTGATATGTGTGTCTTTTATACTGAAAGTGGAGTTCTGCCTATAATATGTAATTTGCACTTCATATCTGTTGATCTTCTTGACTATAGTTTCTTTATTATTTCTGCTTTATTATTTCCAGTGCTTTATAATCTTCTTTGTTCCTATGTGATATTTCTTGATCGGGTGTTCTTTGGTCTTCAGCTACTTCTATTTCATCTTTTCTAACTTGTCTGCATATTATCTTAACATGCTGATCTTATTTTCCAGTCTGATCTTCCATATTGAAAGTGCACTGCTTGGTTTTTTTTGTCGATTTTGCATCCCAGGTATTGAGTTATAACTGCAGCCATGCTGTATATTAGCTGTTTCTTGCAATGAACTAATGCTTATATTTGATATTACAATATTGGCATTTGATGTATTTCGATATCAAATTGTTGTGTCTAAAGTGTTTCTAATAACAGAATTTATTCCCTTTATTATTAATATAAGAACTTATTGTTCATGGTCCAATTGAAATTGGCTAGATCATACTACTTGCTCTTTTCATATTACGTGTTTTTAAGTGTGTCTAACTGGCTTATGGCTTTTGCCTCATTGAAATTCACAAAACCTGGAGGTTAAAGAACTATCTTTGACTTGATATTTTTGTGGACAAAAAAATATCAAGAAAAATTATATGCTCATAGCTTCAGATCTGATAAGTATAACTGTGGATATGCTATTTTTGTTTTCCTCTGTAAATGATGATTTCACTTCTACAGTCAATATTTTTCACCAATGCTTAATTAAGAGTTTGATATTTTTTATGTTGAAATAAACTTTACCGTGTCCATAGAAATTTTGGTAGAACTAAGAAAGTTTTTGGAAATTCAGAATGTCCTTTGATTCTGTAAAGTTTAAAGTTTCCCTGAGACAGAAGATGGATAAAATATATTTTGGAGAGAAGTATGAAAAAAAAGTAACATTACAAAATAGAAAAGTGTGTAGATTTATTTTATTTTTTATTTTTTTATTTAATTTTGTCATAACAATATACACAAGCATCACACAAAAGATTATATAATATATAAACATATATATGAGGAGAAACAAGGAAGTATAGGCATATATATATATATATATATATATATACATATATATATATATATATATATATATATATATATATATATATATATATATATATATATAGGTCTTTGGTTGTTCGGGTTTTCTCCCGTGTAAAATTGGAAGTGTCTTGGCGACGTTTCGACGAAGTCTCATTCGTCATCTTCAGGCTTCAGGCTTCAGCTGCAGGGGGATTTGAGCTGGGGAGCTGCATAGCTGTTGTTTGGCTTTGTGGTCTTGCTACATCTTCATAGTGGGTGTCAGTCTGCTGCATGAATGGATTGGAGGGGTTTGAAATGGCTAATGTTGCAGCTGCGGTCTGGCTTCTGGTCCTTGGTTGTGCTTCATGATCAGTGTGGGTTTGGGTCTGCTTTCTGGGTGGATGTGCAGTGGTGACATCCTGTGTGGACCTTGTGAGTGTGGGTCTGGTGTCATTCCTCATTTTAGGGACTCGTTTGTCAATAAGGGCGGGTTTCCAAATGGCTGGTAGGCGGGAGGTGTCATCTCGTTTGTTCATGCTGTGTGGGCGTTTTTCTATCTCAATGGCTTCTCTGATTATTCTGCTGTTAAAGTGTTCAGTTTTGGTGATAGTTCTGGTCTTTTTAAAGTCAATATCATGTCCTGTGACTTTAAAGTGTTGGACCAGGGAAGAAGTTGGTTCCTCTTTTTTGAATGAGTTCTTGTGTTCTTCAATGCGTGCACTTATTCTTCTGTTGGTTTGTCCAATGTATGTTGTGGGGCAGGCGGTGCATGGGATTTCATATACTCCTTGATTTTCTAACTCAATTTTGTCTTTGGGGTTTCTTAGGATGGTGGATATTTTTCTGTTTGTGCAGAATGCTGTCTTGATGTTGTGTTTGTGGAGGATCTTGCTGATTCTGTCTGTGGTGCCTTTTATATATGGGAGGAGGGCTGTGCCGTTTTCTTGTTCTCTGTCTTGGATTTTAGTGGGGGGTTCTTTTTGGATTAGCTTGGTAATCTTATTTGTTTGGAATCATTGGATGTTAAATACGTTAGTGAGAGTGTCTAGTTCGGGTTTTAGGTGTTGTTCATCAGCTAAGCATTTTGTTCTGGAGATGAGTGTCTTAGCTACGGAGTTGATCTGTGCTGGGTGGTGGTGTGAGTGCGTGCAGATAGCGGTTTGTGTGTGTTTTCTTCTGGTAGATGGTGTGTCCTAGCGAGCCATTGGGTTTTCTGTAGACTAAGACATCCAGGAAGGGAAGTTGGTTATTAACTTCTGTTTCCATGGTGAACTGTATTTTGGGGTGTAGGCTATTGAGGTGTGTGAGGAAGTTGTCAAGTTTTTCTTTCCCGTGTGGCCAGATTATGAAGGTGTCATCTACATATCTGAGCCAGAGTTTGGGTTTGTGATCAGATTTTTCTAGAGCTTGGGTTTCAAAGTGTTCCATGTAGAGATTGGCAATGACAGGTGAGAGGGGTGATCCCATGGGTGCTCCTTCTACTTGTTTGTATTTTTGTCCATTATAGATGAAGTATGTGTTGGATAGGCAGTGGTTGGTCAGATCTAGGATGTGCTTGGGGGGGTTATATTTGTTATATTTGTACAAAACCTAGCCAAATTTCTCGCCAAACAACTACAGCCCTATGCAGAATCCATCACCTCACACGTAAAAAACTCATTCCAGTTCATAGAGATCATAAAGAAACAAAACTTACAGCCCAGCGACCTACTCGTGAGCTTTGATGTCATATCCCTCTTCACCCAAGTGCCAATCAAAGAAGCCTTGACAGCTATCCAAAACAAATATAACCCACCCAAACAACTCCTAGATCTGACCAACCACTGCCTATCCAACACATACTTCATCTATAATGGACAAAATACAAACAAGTAGAAGGAGCACCCATGGGATCACCCCTCTCACCTGTCATTGCCAATCTCTACATGGAACACTTTGAAACCCAAGCTCTAGAAAAATCTGATCACAAACCCAAACTCTGGCTCAGATATGTAGACGACACCTTCATAATCTGGCCACACGGGAAAGAAAAACTTGACAACTTCCTCACACACCTCAATAGCCTACACCCCAAAATACAGTTCACCATGGAAACAGAAGTTAATAACCAACTTCCCTTCCTGGATGTCTTAGTCTACAAAAAACCCAATGGCTCCCTAGGACACACCATCTACCAGAAGAAAACACACAAACCGCTATCTGCACGCACTCTCACACCACCACCCAGCACAGATCAACTCCGTAGCCAAGACACTCATCTCCAGAACAAAATGCTTAGCTGATGAACAACACCTAAAACCGAACTAGACACTCTCACTAACGTACTAACATCCAATGGATTCCAAACAAATAAGATTACCAAACTAATCCAAAAGAACCCCCACTAAAATCCAAGACAGAGAACAAGAGAACGGCACAGCCCTCCTCCCATATATAAAAGGCACCACAGACAGAATCAGCAAGATCCTCCACAAACACAACATCAAGACAGCATTCTGCACAAACAGAAAAATATCCACCATCCTAAGAAACCCCAAAGACAAAATTGAGTTAGAAAATCAAGGAGTATATGAAATCCCATGCACCGCCTGCCCCACCACATACATTGGACAAACCAACAGAAGAATAAGAGCACGATTGAAGAACACAAGAACTCATTCAAAGAAGAGGAACCAACTTCTTCCCTGGTCCAACACTTTAAAGTCACAGGACATGATATTGACTTTAAAAAGACCAGAACTATCGCCAAAACTGAACACTTTAACAACAGAATAATCAGAGAAGCCATTGAGATAGAAAAACGCCCACACAGCATGAACAAACGAGATGACACCTCCCGCCTACCAGCCATTTGGAAACCCGCCCTTATTGACAAACGAGTCCCTAACACGAGGAATGACACCAGACCCACACTCACAAGGTCCACACAGGATGTCACCACCGCACATCCACCCAGAAAGCAGACCCAAACCCACACTGATCATGAAGCACGACCAAGGACCAGAAGCCAGACCGCAGCTGCAACATTAGCCATTTCAAACCCCTCCAATCCATTCATGCAGCAGACTGACACCCACTATGAAGATGTAGCACGACCACAAAGCCAAACAACAGCTATGCAGCTCACCAGCTCAAATCCCCCTGCAGCTGAAGCCTGAAGCCTGAAGATGACGAATGAGACTTCGTCGAAATGGGGTGAGGTCAACAGTGGATAGGTTTTGGTTAAAGCTTTTGTGGTTATGAGAAGAGACCACAGAGTCAGGTAATGCATCCCTAGTCCTGATAACCTCAGGGTGGCAGCTGAAGCTTCCCATTTAATTCCGCATAATTTCTGGAGTACGTTGGAGTATGTTGTTTCTAGTATTGAATATTGCCATATTCTCTAGATGTATCTTATAGGAGAGACTCTGGTTAATGGTACTCTAAGGTACTTTGGATGGGGGTTACAGAGGAGTAATTTTTTTGTTTAAGTAGATCTTCAGGACTTCATATGCTAGTTTGTTGTTAAGGTGGAAACAGATAGTTACTGTTTTGCTGGTGCTAAAAGTAAGCCTTCAGTCAGTGAAGAATTTCCCCAAGATCTTAAGATCTTTGGATAGGAAGATGTCTGCCACCTCCATTTGTTTTTCTTGTACTGCTATGGCTAAATCATCAGTGTGTCCAAATTTGTGTCTCCTTGTTGCCGGTGTATCCGATACGTAAGTTGAATAATGTAGGTACCTTTACAGAGCCTTGTGAGAGGTCATTGTTTAATCTTCTTACCTTACTTATGTTTTCCCCCATTATTATCTGGAAGGATCTATGACTCAGCATGTTATTAATTAGTTGACAAAGATTTTTGCAGGGGATAATATGGCACAGTTTACACAACAAACAGTCTTTCTTAACTTTGTTGTATGCCACAGTTAACTTCTATGAACATGGACATGGTTTTTAGGTCTTGATGGAATCCTGCTTCAATATAGCCTGTTGGCCTTGGGACCTGATCTACAGAGTTTTGGCTTTGTCAGAAGTTTGTTTTTCTATATGCTCATTTATTATGGGAGCAATCCTGTTTATAATTAAACTTTCCAAGAATTTGTGGCAGGAGTTCAAAAGGGCAATTCAGCAGTAACTTTCAATTCTATCTTGTGGTTTGCCAGGTTTTAGAAGTCAAATTATTTTAGCTTCTTTGAATTCTGGTGGGAGGCAGAACCTATTTAATGAAAAATGTCACATAGAAATCTTAAACTTTATTCTTTATTTAGATAAAGAAGTTGCAAGAAGTTCTTGTCGGCTTGAGCAGAACTCATTTGTAGATTTTCTTTTCTCAGTTTGCTTTTCTGAATGTCGTCATTCAACCAAGTGGGGTTTAAGATTGTGCTTCTCCAATTATGTATGAATAAAAAGATCCAAAATGTATGTATTCAGAAGAATTGGGAAAGACAAGGTTCCTTTAATGCTAAACATGTAGGGTCAGTTTAAATCTACATATTTAATTAATCATCTTTACTTTTTGAAATGCTTTTGGCCATTAATCAAGTGCTTGGCTAGTCTTTCTACAGTGTTGAGTGAATATTATTCATTAATAAATATGATATGGTTGATTTCTGTTTGATTTATTCTAATTTCTCTTTTCAGTTAGAGAACATAAACACTAATAGGAGTTCTGGTGGTGCAGTGGTTAGAATTCAGTATTGCAGGCTATTTCTGCCCACAGCCTGGAGTTAAATCATGATGCTCAAGGTTGATTCAATTTCCATCTCTCTGAGGTCAATAAAATGAAAACCTAGATTTCTGGAACCAATATACTATCATTTTATACCGCCCAGAGAGTGCTATAAAGCACTATGAAACGGTATATAAGTGCTATGCTATTGCTATTATGTTGCAGATCATAGATAAACACCTCACTCATGGGTAAAGCAGTCAATAAGGCATAAAATACACGAGGAAGAAATATTTATTCTTTTCTGTATTGTATTCTGTGATATAAGGTTAAATGGAACTGAATCAAAACTGAAAAGAGGGAAATTGAGCAATTTTTTCAAAATGTTGAGTTTAAGTTGTAGGCAAAAAAATCATAGTCCAATATAAGTGTGTGTGTGTGGTATATATAGAGTATGTGTGTAAATTATTGCTTAAGCCATATAACATGATGTAAATAGTTATTCGTTGCTGCTATGGCTAGAAAAAAATCTAAAGTACATATTACTACTTTTGCATTTTTGGTATTCCATGGTCCTTTATTTTATTTATTTATTCATTTATTCATATTTGTATACCGCCCTATCTCCCGAAGGACTCAGGGCGGTTCACAGGCAAATAAAAACATATATATACAAATTAAGATAACCATTAAAAAACTTATTCTAAAAGCCAAATTATTAAAAATAGTATAAATATTAAAACCAATTAAAACCCCTATAAATTTAAAATCTAGTCCAGTCCTGCGCAGATGAATAAATATGTTTTAAGCTCGCGACGGAAGGTTCGGAGGTCCGGAAGTTGACGAAGTCCTGGGGAGTTCGCTCCAGAGGGCGGGAGCCCCACAGAGAAGGCCCTTCCCTGGGTGTCGCCAGACGACACTGTCTCAGCTGACGGCACCCTGAGGAGTCCCTCTCTGTGAGAGCGCACGGGTCGGTGAGAGGTATTCGGTAGCAGCAGGCGGTCCCGTATAGCCCGGCCCTATGCCATGGAGCGCTTTGAAGATGGTCACCAAAACCTTGAAGCGCACCCGAAGGCCACAGGTAGCCAGTGCAGTCTGCGCAGGATAGGTGTCACACGGGAGCCACGAGGCTCCTCTATCACCCGCAGCTGCATTCTGACTAACTGAAGCCTCCGGATGCCCCTCAAGGGAGCCCCATGTAGAGAGCATTGCAGTAATCCAGGCGAGACGTCACGAGGGCGTGAGTGACTGTGCACAAGGCATCCCGGTTCAGAAAGGCGAACTGGCGCACCAGGCGAACCTGGTGGAAAGCTCTCCTGGAGACGGCGTCAGGTGATCTTCAAAAGACAGCCGCTTCATCCAGGAGAACGCCCAAGTTGCGCACCTCCATCGGGCCAATGACTCGCCCAACAGTCAGCCGGACTCAGCTGACTGTACCGGGATGCCGCATCCACAGCCACTCTGTCTTGGAGGATTGAGCTTGAGCCTGTTTCTCCCCATCCAGACCCGCACGGCTTCCAAACACCGGGACAGCACTTCATAGCTTGGGGTGGCCCGTGGTGTGGAACAGCTGGGTGTCATCAGCGCACAGCTGGTACCTCACACCGAAACCACTGATGATCTCACCCAGCGGTTTACATAGATGTTGAACAGAAGGCGAGAGAATCGACCCCGCGGCACCCACAAGTGAGGCGCCGGGTCGACCTCTGCCCCCGTCAACATCGTCATGCATCGGTCGGAGAGATAGGAGGAGAACCACCGATAAACGGTGCCTCCCACTCCCAATCCTCCAACCGGCGCAGCAGGATACCATGGTCGATGGTATCAAAAGCCGCTGAGAGGTCTAATAGGACCAGGGCAGAGGAACAACCCTATCCTGGCCCTCAGAGATCATCCTGCTTGACCAAAGCCGTCTCAGTGCTGTAACGGGCGGAAACCGGACTGGAGCAGGTCTAGATAGACAGTTTCATCCAGGTGCAGAAACTGATATGCCACCATACTCTCTACAACCTTACGCGAGCGGGTTGGAGACGACGATAATTACCTAAAACAGCGGGTCAGGAAGGCTTCTTGAGGAGGGGCCTCACCACCGCCTCTTTCAAGGCGGCGGGAAAGACTCCCTCCAACAAGGAAGCGCTCGTAATCGCCTGGAGCCAGCCTCGTGTCACCTCCTGAGTGGCCAGCACCAGCCAGGAGGGTCCAGTAAACACGTGGTGGCATTCAATCTACCCAACAACCTGTCCATGTCCTCGGGAGCCACAGGATCAAACTCATCCCAGACAATATCACCAAGACCGCCCTCAGATGCCCCATCTGAATCATCGCAATTTTGGTCCAGACCGTCCCGAAGCTGAACGATTTTATCGTATAGATAACCGTTAAACTCCTCAGCACGTCCCTGCAGCGGGTCATCCGCTCCCCTGGTGAAGGAGGCGGGTCACCGAAACAGGGCGGCTGGGCGGTTATCTGCCGGCGCAATGAGGAGGCGTATGCGCCTCGCTTCCCTCAGTGCCACTAGGTAGGTCTAGTATAGGATCTAACTAGTGTCCGATCAGTCTCTGAGCGGCTGGACCTCAGGAACTCTCTAGGCGTCTTCTCCGGCGTTTCATCCCCTCAGCTCCTCGGAGAACCAAGGGCGGTTGGGATCTGCGCGGGTCAGAGGCCAGAGGCCTGACAGTCTAAAGCCCCAGCCGCAGCTCGTTCCCAGGCTGCGGCTAGTTCCTCTGCCGTGCCGTGAGCCAGACCCTCAGGAAATGGCCCAAGCTCCGTCTGGAACCTCTCCGGGTCCATCAGGCGCCTGGGACGGTACCAACATAATGGTTCCGTCTCCCTGCGGTGTTGAGTAGCGGTCAGAAAGTCTAGGCGAAGGAGAGAGTGATCTGACCATGACAAAGGTTCTGTGACTATTTCTCTCAAGTCCAGATCCTTCAACCACTGACCAGAGATAAAAATCAGGTCCAGTGTGCCTCCCCCGATGTGAGTGGGGCCATCCACTACTTGAGTCAGGTCCAAGGCCGTCATGGAAGCCATGAACTCCCGAGCCACTGTTGATGACGAGCCGGCAGATGGCAAGTTAAAGTCCCCCATGACTAAAAGTCTGGGGGTCTCCACTGCCACCCCACCCCACTGCCACCCCACCCCTTTGAACAGACTTTAGTTCAAAATATAAGTATATAAGTCTAACAACTGAAATGCACATACTTGCAAACTTTGTTCAAGACATAAATAGCTATCACATCCTTTTTCTTTGGAGCACTGTTCATTTTTGGTATATTTCCTTTAAGCATATACAGAATATTGCGCTAAGCAGTGTAGTGCCTTATGCTACTATATTAAACAAATATAAACTTCTGTGTTTTCTTTCGAAGTATTGGAAACATTGTTTGGGAAATAACATCCTGTTTTCTTTCAGGTGATGCTATACTACACTATACTGACTATTTTCCACAGAGTTCTGTTTTATCTCCTATGTAGTTTAATACTGATGTGATATTACTGAGGAAGGTCATTCAGGACTTTGGAATAGAAATCTATCAGTATACAGATAACATCCGACTCTACTGCTTTCTATCTTCTATGTCTAAGAAAGCAATCAATACATTTGACCATTCCCTAATCTCACTTTTGATGTTCAGGAAACTAATTAAGCCCTAGGTTTTTCAAGGAACATTTTGGAACCGAGAAATTTAAAGAATAAATATACTTGGGAGAATTACATGCAATGTACATACCATTTTATATAGCATTAGGTTTTGATTTTATATAATTTTAATATGTATTTTATTAAAGTTTGTATTAATAATGTTTTTATGTTGATGATCCAGTAATCCCCTTAGATTAAATTGAACGAAGTGGCATAAAAATATCTGTAATAAATGAAGAACAAATTAATCAAATCATTGTTTTTTCTGTAGGCAACTAATACTATAAGCAAGATTCTTTTCACTTTTCAATTGCTGTATTTATTTCTAGTAAGTACAATCCTTAATACTCAGAGAATCTGATGCAAAATTGATAAATTTTTAAGAATTGTTTTGGAAAGGGGATTTATTAAAGTAAAATATATCAAAAATTGAATATTAAACAATTTTTTAAAAAGTATAGATGAAACATTTATAAATACTAAGTGGAAATATCTGTTTGAAATGAAAAAAAAAATAAAAGACTGAGTTTATTTTCAAGAAACATTCCAAACCCATGGAATTACATAAAGACTTTATAAATTTTTGTTGTCTAAAAGCCAAATATTATTATAGTTCTGGGAGAAAACACTGGTTGCCACTGTTTTAGTCCAGCCTTTGGGGCTTTGGGATAGAAGTAGAGACAGACATATTTATTCAGTCTTTACTCCTTGACTTTCTAAAGCTGATGTCAACTTAAACTTGGAATTATTTACTAGATATATACCGTATATACTCGAGTATAAGCCGACCCGAATATAAGCCGAGGCACCTAATTTTACCACAAAAAACTGGGAAAAACTATTGACTCGAGTATAAGCCGAGGGTGGGAAATGAGGCAGCTACTGGTCAATGTAAAAAATAAAGATAGAGCCAAGTAAAATAACATGAATATTTATTTGAACGAAAAACAATAAAAGTGCAAAAGGGGGAAGGAGGATTCCCAGCTCTAAACAAAGGGAAATCCCGGAATGCCAGCGCGAAAGGTGGTGCTCGCGTTCCTCCTCCCTTGCTCAAAAGCCCCAACATGATATTGGAATTGGATGCCATTATATACCTGCTGAGGGGATAATTTGAATAACTTGAAAGATATAAAAGCTCTAAACATATTTGTTTAAAAATCTAAAATCTATACTTAAAATAAAATGAATATAAAGTAATAAAGTTCTTTAAAGTTGTAATTCACTTTGCTGCTGAAAAAGAAAGGAAGCTTAACACCTTAAATGGTATTTATTAACTGAAATATCATCAAATCAAATATATAATGAGGTATATTATAATGACCTTTGTTTTCAGAAAGAAGCATGATGGAAGTTTTTCAATAAAGGGGGAAATATAGAAAAAACTTAGTGTCATGCTCATATATCATCTTTACAGATGTTGTTAACACTATACTATGGCAGCATATGATGGTACAATGTTTCAATCAATTTCAGGATGAAAAACTCATCAATGAGGAGGAGGTATAATTTATTAACCTTGTATGATATCAGTTTCTCAAGGACTCTAGAAGGACCGAGGAAGAAATCTCTGCCCCTCCCACTTTCCCTTTCCAACCCAGCCTTCCAAGGGGACCCGAGAGGAAGAAATCTCTGCCCCTCCCACTTTCCCTTTCCAACCCAGCCTTCCAAGGGGACCTTTGAGGAGAAATCTCTGCCCCTCCCACTTTCCCTTTCCAAGGCAGCCTTCCAAGAGGACCTCTCGAAAAGGCAGCTTTCTCCTGGTCGTTTACCACCACCATACCCTCCACGCCGGCCATCCTAGGCTGGGTTAGAAACAAGGAGGAAGTTCAAGGACCACATCGATGGCACGAGCTCAGATTGCCGGCTGGGGATGATGGGCGCTGCAGTGCGATCTCGGGAGAGACTAGGGGAAGAAGAATGACTGTTTCCCCACCCTAGGATTGGGAAAACATTGACCCCCCTTAGTTGCGGGAGGGTTGCGCTTCAAAGCGGTCGCCTCCATCCATCAATCCATCCTTCCTTCCTTCCTTCCTTCCATCCTTTTTTTTTCCCAGCGGCGGTGCGTGTGTGTGACATGCAAGCAAGGCGTCTCACGGGCATGTGAACTGGGTATGTCTAGTTTAGGGGTGACATGATAGGAACATTCCAATATCTCAGGGGCTGCCACAAAGAGAATCAAACTATTCTCCAAAGCACCTGAGGCAGGACAAGAAGCATGGGTGGAAACTAATCAAGGAGAGAAGCAACCTAGAACTAAGGAGAAATTTCCTGACAGTTAGAACAATTAACCAGTGGAACAACTTGCCTCCAGAAGTTGTGAATGCTCTAACACTGGAAGTTTTAAGAAGATATTGGATAAGCATTTGAAGTGGTATAAGGTTTCCTGCGTAAGCAGGGTTGAACTAGAAGACCTCCAAGGTCCTTCCAACTCTATTATTCTGTTTTTTGTTCTGTTTTCTTTCTAATCTATCTATCTATCTATCTATCTATCTATCTATTCTATCTATCTATCTATCTATCTATCTATCTATCTATCTAATTAGCTAGCTAGCTAGCTATCATTATCTCGCTTCAAAGACAAAACCTAAACACGAAGTTGTAGCTGAATAGCCCTACATAATTTAGCTTTTTCCAAGCTGGTGATTTCCAAAGGCTTTGAAATCGACTTTCCTCATCCTCTGCCAGGATAAGCTGATGTGCTCAGAAGGCTGGGAATGGTGGCATTTCCCTACATTTCTTGTGGGCAGAAGGTGGACCCCTATGTTTCCTTGAAAACACCTCCCAATATTTATTAGAGTGACTTCTCTCCCAGAAGAAAGGTCGCGCTGTTTAACAATCCGTCAGCTAAATCCTATCGAGTCAAAGGGCCAGTCAATGGGGCTAGGATGAATTCTGGGTCACCAGGGACCCTTTTTGTGCCGTTCCCCAACCAGGGCGGGCCAAGCAGCCGCTCTTTAGCGGCTCTGGAATGGATGTTGAGGTAACCCGAAGGCAGCCTCTTTTCAACTCCCCGCCTTTTTAGCGTCCTGCGGGCGGCGACAGGGACGCGGACACCATGGCGCCCGTTCTTCTCCGCTTTTATTTTATTTTAGTATTCAATCGGCAGCAGAGGCTCGAGCCTTCTGGGCGCCGGAAAAGGAGCCGAGAGCTGCAACGTTGCAAGAGAGCCGAAAAGAGGGTGGGGGAGAGAAGCAAAAAGAAGAAGCAGCAAGCTTTCCAGCCGACTTGGTGTGGCGCGAGAATCCGATCCACCGCTCCTTCCCCGGCCGACAGGGCTGAACTGCGCTGCACCACCACTTCCCAAAACAGATTTCCAGACTTGGAAGCAGCCCGCCACGAAAGGAGGAGGAGGAGGAGGAGGAAGCGGCGGCGCGGCTGCTCCTGCTGCTGTTCGCTCTCCGCCCCTTCCAGCGCCTTGGCGCAGGCGAGAGAGAGCAGAGAAAGGAACCGCCGTCCGACCGGCTGTGTGTGTGTTTGTGGTGGGGTCTCGTCCCAGCCACCACCCACTCGCTCCCTTTCCTCTTGGGCGTGGGCTGATCTTAGCGCTGTCCGGGCCGTCGCCTCCTCCTCTTCCTCCGCTCGCTCCTCTTGCCGCCCCTCAACCCCCATCCCCACCCTCTCCAGCGTGAAGGTCACCTCCTCCTCTTCCAGGCGGCGGCGGCGGCGGCTCAGCGGGCGCCACAGCGGCAGCTCCGCTTCCCTCCCACCTTCCTCCTTGCTAAAGGGCCAAAGTCGGCTCCCCGCCCCGCCCGCGGACCCGAGCCAAGCAGTCGCAGTCAGCGAGCGGTGGCGACATGCCGGCGCCACTCCGCTTTCACCGTTCGGCTGGACTGCGACGGCAGCTCTCAGTAACTCCGCCAGGCTGTGCGCGAAGAAACCATTTAAAGCCCTCATAGCTTATATCAGAGCAAAGCTATAGAAAAGTCAGTGTTAATGCTTCAACTGATGGGTCCTTCAAAGTCTATGAGCTTTCCATGATTATCCAAACATACTGCCTCTGATGCTAAGCCAATGTTTGTCATTTTGGAAACATGCCACCACTACTAAATCCAAGAGCAAAAAGACAAATCATTTTATTGAATCTGATATCTAAATGCACACAACTCTCAAACCATCTTGTTAATATACAAATTGGTTTGTATGACTCGTTTGAATATTCTTAATAGACTGCCTTATGTATGCTGATATTTCTAGCTAGCTAGCTAGATGATGATAGATATAGATGATAGATATTCAACTCATATAGTAAATGTAATGTATCTTTAAGAATTTTGGAGGGAAATTAGAGCGGGAAATAGCACGTTGCTGATTGGCTGTTGCCCCCGACTGAACTGTATATAAAGAGAGGTTTGTCTGTTGTTCGCCGCTGGGTTCACTATAAACTAAAGAGCTGTTGTCACTCATCTGGTCTCCTGCCTCGTTATTGCCCGAATCAAACACTGGCGACGAAGGTGGGATCTCGAGGCAAAAGAGCGCCAGGAACGAACCCAGCAAAATAAGGGCGGATAGCAACGATGTCCAGCTATACACCGCCAGCGCCATTCGACCCAGCCAAAGAAAAATGGGGGTCATACATGGCTCGTTTTGAGTGTTTCCTCGAAGCAAACGAACTCCAGGGAGTCTCCGACAACAGGAAGAGAGCATACTTCCTAAGCCACTGCGGTTCGGAAGTTTTCGACACCGCAGAGTCGCTTTCGGAGCCAACGCCGGTACAGTCGGTACCGTGGCAAACCCTGCAGACCGCCCTTCGGGCTCACTACGCACCAACGGCCTCAAAATTTGTTCAAAGGTTCGAATTGCGGCAACGGATGCAACGAGAGGGCGAATCGATTCGCGAGTACATGGCAGCGCTGAGAAAAGCCGCTAACCATTGCGAATATCGAGACTTGGAAGACGCATTACTCGACCAACTCATCTGCGGGGTCAGAGACATCCGATTGCGATGGCGGCTGCTGTCCAGAAGCAACCTAACACTGGCCGTCGCCTTGGACGAGGCCAGGGCTCACGAGATGTCCACCCAAGCGGCAGAAACCCTGCAAACACCGATCGCGCAGGGGACTGGGGCTAACAACCCCGGTCCACAATGAGGAAGTCCAGGCCGAAGAGGACGGCGAGGAAGAGGAAGAAGTCTTCCACACCGGGAGGCCAAGGAAGACCGGGACGAATCTGCGAGTTGCGGGGACAACACAACGACAAGACTGCAAATTTAAGGATGCGACTTGTCGGCGGTGCGAAAGGAAGGGCACATAGCACAGGCCTGTCGGCGCCCCAACCTTCCGCCAAAATTCAAACCGACCAATCAGAGCGCGGAACGACGAAGAGGCCCGTGATTGGTCGATTCAAAAAGCGAAACTTAATCAGACTGCCGTGAGAATAGGCCAAGCGCCATGCGCGCTTGAAAAAAGATTTTCACTAAACGCACATTGAAGGGGTGCCGTGCGAATGGAAGTGGACACGGTTCATCGATCACGATCATGTCCTGGGACACTCGTGAAACGCTTGCCAGCCGTCGCAAGCTGCAACCACAGAAACTAAGGGTACAAGATTACCAAGGAAATCGCATCCCCGTCCGAGGGGTAACGTCCGTCCAAGTCAAGTATGGACAACACAACAAGACCCTGCCCATCACCGTGGTCGACGGAACCTTGCTGAGCTTGTTGGGACTGGATTGGTTCCGGGCATTGGGCATGGGAGTGACCATAGTTTTCCGAAACGACGTCAACCTAAAAGACGCACTAATGAAGGAGTTCGGGGACGTCTTCAAAGACTGTTTGGGCAAGTACGAGGGGACCCCGATCTCCTTTAACCTTGACCCACAGGTTGCCCCGATCCGGTTAAAGGCTAGGAGGGTTCCGTTCGCCCTGAAGCCCAAAATTGACCGGGAGCTGGACAAACTAGTAAGCCAGGGAATACTAGTGCCAGTTGACCATGCAAAGTGGGAGACACCCATAGTCACCCCGATCAAACCGGACGGGTCGGTCCGGATTTGCGCTGACTACAAGGCAACGCTTAATAAAGCGTTGCAGAAGAGTGCCTACCCCGTCCCAGTAGTACAACACTTACTGCACTCTTTGGGCAAATCCGCCGATCTCGCCGCCTCTTTGGCGTCTCCTGTGCGGGGTTCCCGAAGTACATCAAGACGTAGACTCGAGTATAAGCCGAGGGGGCGCTTTTCAGCACAAAAAACGTGCTGAAAAACTCGGCTTATACTCGAGTATATACGGTACTTGTTTCCTCCAACCTTGAGGATATACCATGCTGCTGAATAACTTAAGACTACAAGTGGCTTTCTTTCTCAATGAGAAAAAGGTTGCTTTTTCTGTTCTCTTTCTAATCTGTAACAGTTGAAGGCATTTATTATTGTCTATATACCATACATATATTTTTTTATTGCTAGCACTGGTACTGTTTTCCCCTTGCTAACCTTCTTGAATTTAGTTTAGTTTAGTTTACTTCATTGTCAATTAAATGCCATCTTCAGTGTACATTATAACTATATAAAAAAAACCCATAAACATACATCCTTTACATTCTATATAATTGAAATTGAAAATTCAGTATTGCACTATACCATAGAATTCAATATGGCTATTGCCCGGGGATAGAAGCTATTTTTCAGCGTATTTGTCCGTGTTTTTATTATCCTGTACTGTCTGCCAGATGGTAATAGTTCAAAAAAAGGGTGCCCAACATGAGATGGATCTTTAAGAATGTTTTAAACTTTCTTAAGGCAGCAGAAGCTATAAAGCTCTTCCAAAGAGGGGTGAGGGCAACTAATGATCCTCTGGGTAATGTCGTTGACCCTCTGGAATGCTGCCGCTGTGCAATTGGCAAACCATACACAGATGGAGTAAGTTAAAATATTCTCTATGGTGCAGCAGTAGAAGGTCACCAGCAATTTTTCATTCAGTTGTTGTTTCCTGAGAAGTCTCAGGTAGTATAATCTCTGCTGGGCCCTTTTGACCAGTGCTGCAATGTGAATGCCCCAGGTCATTTCTTGACCAGCCCAGGTAGACTAGACTTGAGTTAGTATTGCTGATCCACCTGGTGAAGATATTTTAGCAAGTAGTTCATCTATTCACCTGATTGCAAGTATGTAGTGTGGAATAACCTTGAGGAAAAGGTAGAGGGAAAGAACCTTGAGGAACAGGAGGAAGAACTGCAACTGACAAGTCAGATTAAAAAAAACTGACTCTGGGACAGATCTGTGTATGAATCTCAGACAAGACCCTCCCTAGTTCTCATGAAGATAATGGGGGGGGGGGAGGAAATGCATTCAGGTTTGTTGTCAGTCTTCCAAAATAGAGCAGACTAGGAACCAAAAAGTTATACATGCTAATCCCTCTTTTATTATAAGATTATAGTAACCTAGGCTTTGACTAGTTTCATCTTTATTGGGACTCAGGTGCACATTAGTTATTATAATTAGTATCAAGTTTGTGATGTGGGATAACTTCTATTCATAAGGCACAGGGTCAAGGCTGCTTAGATCATCTTCTCAGTTTAGGGTAATAACTCAACTATGATTTTATTTCTTCCTGTTTCAATGTAATCCTGCAGGTGTTTTATATAACTGAAGTGAAAATAAGGGCTAACTTTTGTAATTAGCTTTTATTACAATAAATGTAAAGGTTCCCCTTGCACATATGTGCTAGTTGTTCCTGACTGTAGAGGGCGGTGCTTATCTCTGTTTCAAAGCTGAAGAGCCAGCGCTGTCCAAAGACGTCTCCGTGGTCATGTGGCCGGCATGACTAAACGCCAAAGGCGCATGGAATGCTGTTAACTTCCCACCAAAGGTGGTCCCTATTTATCTACTTGCATTTTTTACATGCTTTCGAACTGCTAAATTGGCAGAAGCTGGGACAAGTAATGGGAGCTCACCCCATTACGAGGCACTAGGGATTCAAACTGCTGATCTTTCGATCAACAAGCTCAGTGTCTTAGCCACTGAGCCACCACATCCCTTTTTATTACAATAGACCAGGCCAAATTACATCTTTCACACATAGAGTTTGTGCCAAAAAGACTTTATTTTCAGTAGAACAGAATGCAAAACATCAAAACCTAGAAAACTGAGACATGGAGGAGATTAGGTCTTATCTTATCTTTGGACTATGCTTTGGGGGGAGCCTTGACATACATTTAAGAAATCATATTTTATGAACATTTATGTAATATTTTCTTAAGCTTAATTTGGAATGAGTCCATGAATGGTTAAAGTAATCCTTCTTCAACTGTGATATCGTAATGAATATGTTTTCTCTTCTTTGACATACCCAGTGTAAAAGCTACATGTTCTTTATTTCTAGTTTGGCTATTTTTACCCATTTATGTTCTCTTTTTGTAACATTTACCTCAATGGTTAAGTCTGTTAAATAATGGCAAGAATCCAAAGAAATGCATAATTAATTTCATTGAACAAAGGAATGTTTATTTGGTTTTCTTGGGCAGCAGCTCTCCATACCATGCAGATGTCACTTCTGAACTGCAGAGACCTTCAAAAATTAGTTTATAATGTAGTATAAAGATTTATTGTTAACAGAGTGCAAAAGTAGAAACTCGTGGGCTCTTCAGCATGCTGAAAGTATGTCTTTGAATTCTAGTCAACAACAAACAAATTATTATGAACTTCACAATGGAGAAATGAAGAAATAATAATACTTGTGTAAGGTTTTTTTTTTGTAGTCCAAACTAAACAAATCTTCTTTTTTTTAAAAAACAGAATGAAAAATCTCCAGGGCGCTCAGCAAGTCGATCAAGTAACATTTCAAAGGTAAGTTGTAAATCATTCTCAGGGAGTTTTGGCGCAACATGCATACTATCTCGGTTAAATTATAGGTACAAATGAATTCTGTTGGATATAAATGGGGTGCAGTTCTGACTAAAGCTGCACTGGGGGCTATATGTTTTGATTCTACAAGAATAACAACATTTTTAAATAATTGGAGCTTTGAAATTGGGCACTATACTCTCACGTTAGACTCAACAAGTGAACATGTTTGATGTAAAATATTTTTTCATGTAAAGCTACAGTATACACAAAAAGTTGAACTTCTGAACTGTACCGCTCTCAAAACGTAAACAACTTTTATCACCTTTATAATCTCTCCCTCTAGCCAGCCTTTAGAGGTTCTTGTTGCAAGTATACACAACAGTAACCTAGTAATTTCTAGCTTCAATAAAGAAACACAGGACGACAAATATCTAAAATGTTGAGCAAACAACTCACCCTCTCCTTGAAGTTAGGAAGAAGTTTGGTAGGTGCTTTTGTTTCTGAAGGCTTCATTGGGGCAATGGATCTATGGGAAGAATTGCCTCACTCCAAGTAAATTATTTCAGGATTCTGTGCACAATAAATAATTAAATAAAAATGTGCTATCTAATTTTATTTGGGTCTGTTCAAAGCCTTGCTGACACCTTCTATAGCTGTTTTCCCTGTTGCTTAGTCTCCATTTTATAAGAACCTACCCACTGTCTCTTTTAAATAAAAAACTTTTTTCTAACATCTGTTTTTATTTCTTTCACTATTAATATATAATATATAGTAGGGAGACGGCATTTGAATCATTATTGTCTCCTATTGATTGTGTGAACTAATCCTTGAAGCTTTCTTGGCAAGATATTGAGAAGGTTTGTGATACTAGAACTCACAATCTTCTGTTTCTAGTGTGTTGTCTTAACACCCACAGCAAACTAGCTTTCACTGAGTATTCGGAAAAAAATATTTCAAACGGGAAATTTTAGTGCCATGTCTTGCAGTTTGTAATCTTGCTACACATATGGCCTAGGTCTCTGTCAGTGTATGAGAATTTATGAACTGGAATAACCATAATAGCAAGTCAGCCAATGGGAACTGTTTGGTGACTGAGACACAGGATTTGTTGTGAGCCATGTCAGACGTCTCGGATCCTGGGCATGGCTTAGCTTAACTGTTCTGTGTATATAAGAGTTCATTTGTCTTTGCTTGCTTGCTTCTAGTTCTACTCCTTGCTTCTACTTCTTGTCCATGTCCTTGTCACTTCTTCTTCTCTTTACCAGGTTGCAAGAGCTACATGGGTATTGTATATAAGCATCATGTTTTATACTATTGCGTATAAAGAAATTTCTTCTATAAATGAATCCTGCTGAATTATTTACTTGTGTGCTGGCTGGATTGCTACAAACTGTGACAGTCTCTGCAATTCAGTCACCAGTTTCTGGGCTTAACCCAGCCTAGTGTTATTCTTTCATTAGTAGAAGAATACAGCATTTTCTTCATTTAGCCTTAATCTGTTGGTTGTGGCCATCAGATCAAGCTAAAAGAAGGAAGTGCTGCCGTTTTCTACCAATAAAAGAAAAACACAAGGGCAGTGGTGGGATTCAGCCAGTTCGCACCTTATTCGGGTTGTTAACTTTCTAAGCAGTTCAGAGAACCAGTTGTTGGAAGAAATCTTTCTTTTTTTTTTTCATTTTACAGGGCTAATCCTGTAAGGAAGGCAGGAAGGAAACATTCTGGTGTTGTTTCTAGCCTAATCTTTATTGCCCTGCTTATTGAAAGTGCTTCTCTGGTTAACCTTTATTACATTGTAACAGCTAAGGCGAAGCACCCATTGACGTGTTATGTTGATTTGGCCACGCCCACACAGTCACATGACCACTGAGCCATGCCCACCCAGCTGGTCATTAGGCAGAAAACCGGTTGTTAAATTATTTGAATCCCACCACTGCACAAGGGCATTGATTTGATAGCAAAAACCACTAGGGAAAGTAGTGCTTGTGATATTCACTCCAGAGTGTCCAGCTTGGGTGTAGCAGTCCCAGTAAAAAAAGATTTCTTATAGAAACAAAGATTTCATTTTCTTCCTTGTAGTTTTTCAGCAGCTGCATATCAGAGGAAGGCCTTATTTTAACAAAAGGTAGGGATAGTTAAAAAAAAAAAGTAAGTAGCTCAAGTAGCATTCTGTCTTTTTTATCCCCTTTCCTCTTCTTTTTTTATGTTATCCATATCCATATTTTCTCAGCATAAATGGAAAAGTTACAAAATTTATATTGGGGATAAATACTGGGGGGGAAATGGCAAAAGCATTGTAATATAAATTATTGTTAATCTAGAGCAGAGGTCACCAACCTTTTGGACCTCAGGGACCACTAAATTCATAATTTTAAATCCCTTGGACCACTAATATGATTTTTTAAAAAAGATAAATAGTATTTAGTGCAATATAAAAAATGCAAATAATTTTTCTGCAGGCCACCAAAATTTCATTGCAGAGCACCAGTGGTCCACGGACCACCAGTTGGTAACCACTGATCTAGAGCATATATATGTATGTATGTATGTATGCATGTGTATGTATGTATGTGTATATATATATATTTGTTTTCTGAGGTTTTCGCGGGTGTTTGTATGTAGGTCTTTGGTTATTCGGGTTTTCTCCCGCGTAAAATTGGAAGTGTCTTGGCAACGTTTCGACGAAGTCTCATTCGTCATCTTCAGGCTTCAGAGCAATGTGTGATTGCAGCTGTTTCTTCCTTTTTAACTGCTAGTGGGGGTTTGAACTGATTGGGTGGGAGCTTGGCTGTGCTCTGATTGGATGGGGTTTTTTTTTGTGCTCTGATTGGATGGGGGTGTGTCCTGTTTGGGTGGGGGCTTGGTTGTGCTCAGATTAATCTGAGTTGCAGGGGGATTTGAGCTGGTGAGTTGCATTGCTGTTGTTTGGCTTCGTGTTTGTGGTCGTGCTACATCTTCATAGTGGGTGTCTGTCTGCTGCATGTATGGATTGTAGGGGTTTGAAATGGCTAATGTTGCAGCTGCGGTCTTGCTTCTGGTCCTTGGTCGTGCTTCCTGATCAGTGTGGGTTTGGGTCTGCTTTCTGGGTGGATGTGTGGTGGTGACATCCTGTGTGGACCTCGTGAGTGTGGGTCTGGTGTCATTCTTTGTGTTAGGGACTCATTTGTCAATAAGGGCGGGTTTCCAAATGGCTGGTAGGCGGGAGGTATCATCTCGTTTGTTCATGCTGTGTGGGCGTTTTTCTATCTCAATGGCTTCTCTGATTATTCTGTTGTTAAAGTGTTCAGTTTTGGCGATAGTTCTGGTCTTTTTAAAGTCAATATCGTGTCCTGTGGCTTTAAGGTGTTGGACCAGGGAAGAAGTTGGTTCCTCTTTTTTGACTGAGTTCTTGTGTTCTTCAATGCGTGCACTTATTCTTCTGTTGGTTTGTCCGATGTATGTGGTGGGGCAGGCGGT
Organism: Ahaetulla prasina; assembly: GCF_028640845.1. NCBI lineage: Eukaryota > Metazoa > Chordata > Lepidosauria > Squamata > Colubridae > Ahaetulla > Ahaetulla prasina. Next base: position 72,774,252 of record NC_080546.1, on the reverse strand, counting down.
GCATGGGATTTCATATACTCCTTGATTTTCTAACTCAATTTTGTCTTTGGGGTTTCTTAGGATGGTCTCGGCAGTTTCGTAGGAATGCAAGGTCACATAAAATGGAAGCTCTTTGGACTTCTAGTTTTTCATAGGTCCTGGTCAGATGGTGGATTTCCTCCCCGTAGAGGTGCAATATTTGTTTTCTGAGGTTTTCGCGGGTGTTTGTATGTAGGTCTTTGGTTATTTGGGTTTTCTCCCGCGTAAAATTGGAAGTGTCTTGGCGACGTTTTGACGAAGTCTCATTCGTGATCTTCAGGCTTCAGCTTCGTGCTTCTGGGAGCAATGTGTGATTGCAGCTGTTTCTTCCTTTTTAACTGCTAGTGGGGGTTTGAACTGATTGGGTGGGAGCTTGGCTGTGCTCTGATTGGATGGGGGTTTTTTTTGTGCTCTGATTGGATGGGGGTGTGTCCTGCTTGGTTGTGCTCAGATTAATCTGAGTTGCAGGGGGATTTGAGCTGGTGAGTTGCATTGCTGTTGTTTGGCTTCGTGTTTGTGGTCGTGCTACATCTTCATAAGAAACAAGACCATCCTAAGAAACCCCAAAGACAAAATTGAGTTAGAAAATCAAGGAGTATATGAAATCCCATATTGCACTATGGGAAAGAGGAGGATTAAAAATGCCTAATTTAAAACTGTATTATGAAGCAGTTGTTCTTTCGGTAATAAGTGATTGGTTTAATTTGACGGAGGAAAGGATTTTGAATATAGAAGGTTATGATTTATTATATGGTTGGCATGCATATTTATTGTATGATAAGAAAGTAGATAAAGCTTTTAAGAATCATGTGTTGAGAATTTCTCTTCTGCGTGTCTGGAAAAAATATTATTATAAGTTAAATTATAAAATTCCTATATGGGTATGTCCTCGGCACGCAGTAGAGAATATAAATATAGAACAGGAACAAGAAATGATTACTTATAAAGATCTTTTATACAATGAGAGGGGAAATTTACAACTAAAATCTTTGGATACATTAAAAGAAGAAGGGAGGAATTATACTTGGTTTCAATATGGACAGTTAAAGGCTAGATGGAAAGAAGATCAGAAAATTGGTATCATTCAAAATGAAGAAAATCTGGTTAAACAAATTAGAAATCAAACTCAGGGGCATATAAAGAGATTGTATACTGTGTTGATAGAAATAGATTCTGAAAGAGATTTAATAAAGGATTGTATGATAAAATGGGCACAGAATATTCAAGAACCAATAATGTTGAAACATGGGAAAAAATTTGGTTAGAAATGTTAAATTTACGCAAGCGCAGAATTTAAGGGAAAATTTTTATAAGATGTTTTATAGATGGCATTTAGATCCTAAGAAATTATCATGTATGTATCCAGATATGCAAGCGAAATGTTGGAGATGTAATTGTGATGATGCTACATATTTTCATGTATGGTGGACTTGTAAGAAAATTAAGTCTTTCTGGATAAGAATCTGGTGGATTATGCAGAATGTTCTGAAGAAGATAAAGTTCCTACCGCAATTTTTCCTTTTGGGAATAACAACGGACTGTACAGTGATTGAGACTAAGTTGATTTTGAACTTAATAACAGCAGCAAGACTGTTGATTGGACAATATTGGAAGAAAAAAGAATTACCCACAATAGAAGAATGGATATTGAAAGTTTCCAATTTGGCTGAGATGGCTAAAATCTCAGCCTTCTTGAAAGACAGTACTCAAGAAAAATATTTAAGTGAATGGAAGAACTGGATTGACTATATTCAAAATAGATATCAGATTAAGAAATTTCAGATTGCCTTTGAATGAAGGATGTTATTTTTGATTTTAATGGAAGAAGTCAGGTTATGTGAGAGAGAAAGATTATAATTGTGTTAGATTTTAAAAATTTAATGTATGACTGTTTTGTTTAATGAACTATACCTTGTGTTTGCTCCGGGAAGTCCGGGGGGGGGGAGGGGGGTTTTGGAGGGAGGGGGGGAGGGGGAAAAATTTAATTGTTGTTGTAAAACTTTTTCAATATATATATAAAAAAAAGAAATCTAGAAGTTAAACCTAATCAATTTGGATACATGGCCATATTTTTAAAAATAAGGCGACTATAGCCGAACCGCTCCACAAATTACTAACGAAGACAGCTGTGTGGTCTTGGGGAAAGGCGGAAGCTAGGGCATTCGAAGCAGTAAAAAACCTTCTGTCTAGCGATAGTTTACTGATTCAATACAATGGCACGCTGCCATTGGTGTTAGTTTGTGATGCATCTCCCTACGGGTGGGGGCTGTGCTCAGCCACAGGTTGCCAAATGGCACAGAAGCCCCTATAGCATTTTACTCCCGAACAATGTCATCGGCTGAAAGAAACTATAGTCAGCTAGATAGAGAAGCCTTGGCCATAGTTTCCGGGGTAAAGGAGTTCCATGAATATGTATTTGGCGTGATTTGAAATAGTCACAGACCATAGACCCCTACTGGGCCTGTTGGCAGGCGATCGCCCAACGCCCGTGGCACTTTCGCCAGACTGACCCGATGGACTATCTTTCTGGCTGCGTATTCTTACAAATTGTTGCATCGGCCAGGAAAAGAGTTAGGGCATTCAAGCAGTAAAAACCTTCTGTCTAGCGATAGTTTACTGATTCAATACAATGGCACGCTGCCATTGGTGTTAGTTTGTGATGCGTCTCCCTCACGGGTGGGGCTGTGCTCAGCCACAGGTTGCCAAATGGCACAGAAGCCCCTATAGCATTTTACTCCCGAACAATGTCATCGGCTGAAAGAAACTATAGTCAGCTAGATAGAGGAGCCTTGGCCATAGTTTCCCGGGTAAAGAAGTTTCATGAATATGTATTTGGCCGTGATTTCGAAATAGCCACAGACCATAGACCCCTACTCGGCCTGTTGGCAGGCGACCGCCCAACGCCCGTGGCACTTTCGCCTAGACTGACCCGATGGACTATCTTTCTGGCTGCGTATTCTTACAAATTGTTGCATCGGCCAGGAAAAGAGTTAGGGCATGCAGACGCTTTGAGCAGATGCCCACTACCAGAGACTATCGAAGACCCCAGTCCGGGCACACCGGCCCCTGCTAATTGACTCTTTGGACTCGGGTCCAGTCACTTCCAAGGAGGTGGCTCGGCTTTACAAGGACATTACAATAAGAACTGTAATGGGTTGGGTGCAAGAGGATGGTGCGCCGGGCGAGCAGTTTAAGGAATATGTAAAGAAACGCGGGGAGTTGTCGGCTCAAGGAGGGTGTCTGCTCTGGGGGGATAGAGTGGTGATCCCGGAGAAATTGCGGAAAAAAGTTTTGGAACTCCTGCACGAGGGCCACCCTGGGATCGTGAGAATGAAGGGTTTAGCAAGGAGCTATGTGTGGTGGCCTTTGATGGACACGGAGATTAGCGACAGGGTAGGAAAATGCCAAGCCTGCCAGGAGTCCAGACCACTACCACCAACGGCCCCAACTCGGGAGTGGAGAGACCCCAGGGCCCATGGTCTAGGATCCACATCGATTTTGCCGCCCTTCCATGGGCAAACATTCCTAGTGGTAATCGATGCCTATTCCAAATGGCTGGAAATCATTCTTATGAGATCCATGACAGCCGAGGCCGTAATCCCAGTCCTGCGGCGCCTCTTTGTAACCCACGGGTTACCAGACACCCTAGTCTCCGACAACGGCCCTCAATTCACAGCGACCCTGTTTGAAGGGTACTTGGCAGAAGAGGGCATCCGGCATGTCCTTTCGGCGCCGTTCCACCCTGCGACGAACGGCCTTGCAGAACGTTTCGTACGGAGTGCAAAGGAAGCATTGTCCAGAATCAGGCCAGGCGATTGGCAATTAAAAATTGACACCTTCCTAGCAGTGCAACACAGAACCCCCTGTGTAGCAACTGGCCGCAGCCCAGCAGAACTACTGATGGGCAGGAAGCTGAGGTGCCCATTAGACCGGTTAAACCCAAACTACACCCCAGACGGGTACAAAGGGATAAACGGTAAAACAAGAGAAATGACAGTGGGAAGTCCAGTATGGGTACACAATTATGGAGAAGGCCCAAATTGGGTTAAGGGGACAATCCTTGAAACAACCGGACCCAAATCGTATCGGGTAGAGACAGAGGATGGCCGGGTTTGGAAGCGCCACATAGATCAATTAAGAAAAAGAACAATCACAAGTCCAGAAACAGGCCCTGACTATCCAATGTTTGAATCCACAGCTGACTCAAACCCGGGGCAAACGCGGGACTTATCTGAGTTCGATGAGGTCCAGCGACACCAACCGTCCCTCCTGAAGAGAGCAGGACGATTCTGCAATAATCCAGGGCCGGATGGCCTGGAGGAGGAGCTGAGAGGAACAAACAGTCCCTCCGGCCAGCTCGACTCACTCCCAGAGAATGAATTGCGCAGGTCCGAAAGAGTTAGGAGACGCCCAGTCTACTTGCGTGACTACGTAGAGAAATAAGATGCTAATTTCATGTAAATAGGGGTAAAATGTTTTCTGGGAGGGAAGGAGTGTAATGTATCTTTAAGAATTTTGGAGGGAAATTAGAGCGGGAAATAGCACGTTGCTGATTGGCTGTTGCCCCCGACTGAACTGTATATAAAGAGAGGTTTGTCTGTTGTTCGCCGCTGGGTTCACTATAAACTAAAAAGCTGTTGTCACTCATCTGGTCTCTTGCCTCGTTATTGCCCGAATCAAACAGTAAAAATCTCTGTACTAGGATACAGGAGATAAGAAGACTCATAGTTATAATCATTTTTTGGAGTCTTAAGCTCAAGATGAAAATATAACAATTTTGTACAAGTGGAGAAAGAGTTTGAAATAAATAAGTCACTTATTTTTTGTTGTTATAAAACATCCCTGACAAAGCCATGGAACAAAATATGGGGTTGATGAACACTATATCCCAGGATAATTCTGCAATAAGTTATTACACCTGGCCACATGGCAATCACTAGCAGCATTTTAAAATAAACGTATCAGTATAGGCAACCAATAGTAAAACTGTTCCCTATATGCTCTTCTGGATAATCATTTATATAATGGAAACATTGTTCAAAGAAGTATGCACAAACAATTGAAGGTCATGCTATCTTGATGACAGTATATAAATTCGCAACATAAATTGGAGCCTTTTAAACAGCACTAAGTTTGCAAATTTAGTTTTCTAATCACTTTCAGAAATTCCCTCTTAACTGTTCTAAAGCTACTATAGATCTTCAGAACTATAGTTTTGAAAAGTCTGCATCAGTTGAGTTTTATCTTCAACTGTAAACAAAAGAAAAATTAATTACAGGCTTAAGAATTTAAAGATTTTGAAACAAAAAGCAAAAAGCTAAATAAGCTAAGCTAAATAAGATTTTGTCCAGTCTCCCTCTTTTCCTTTCTAGGAAAGTGATGTCATTGCAGCTTCAGCGGACCCTGGTGGAAATGGATTATCTAGACCTTTTATAGGCAGGTTTTAGGGCCAAATGTGGGACTGACAATGTATTTGACAGGTAGGGATTAGAGATCATGAATCCATCCTTGCTCTCCTTGACATCTCAGTGGTTTCCGATGCACCTTGGTACCTTTTGGGCTGGGGAATTGGGGTTGGATGGTACAGTTTTTTAGTGGTTCACTTCCTTCCTCCAAGGTCAATCCCAATCGGTGTTAATTGGGAGTAAGAAGTCCAGCCCATAGCCCCTCCTTTGTGGGATGCCATAGGGCTCAACACTCTCTGCTTCTCTTTAACATCTACATGAAACTTCTGGGTGAGATTAGCCATCATCTAGATGCACTGAACACTCTTTCACAGTGACAGAAGGCTCTTGGGGTCTGGATGGCAAACAACAGGCTTCAATTGAACCCTATTAAGATGGAGTGGCTATGGGTGGGCCCTTTTGTGTCCCGGAGATTATGGTCCTGGATTGGGTTGCAGTACCCAAAACAGACCTGTTGCATCACTTGGGGAACTTCTTGGGTTCACGGCTCCTGCTTGAAGAGCAAGTGGCATTTGTAGTCAGGAGGGTTTTTGCCCAACTTGTTTGTATGTGCCAGTTATGTCCCTTCCTGAACAAAGAGGCTCTCAACTTGGTCACTCATGGCCTAGTCATATCCCGATTGGACTAATATACTCTGCATTACTCTGCATTATCTACCCTTGAAAAATATATGGCAGCTTCAAGTGGTGCACCGAGTGAGCTATACTGAATGCCCAAAGAAGGGCACATATAACCTCTGCTCTGCAAATGGCACTAGGTATCAGTCTGCTTCTGGTCCAATTCATGGTGTTAGTTATGACCTATAAAGCCCTTTGTGGCATAGGGCCAAGCTACTTACAAAAGCAGCTTTGATCCATCACATCAACCCATCCCATGAGTTCAGGCAGGAAAGGCATGCTACAGTCCTTGTCAATCAGACTATTCCCATTGGCAGGGTCAAGGAAAAGGGATTTTTCTCCACTGCTCCTGCTTTGTGAAACATCTTGCCCCCAGAGATGAGGAAAAACCCCAATCTTCTTGTCTTCCGCAAAAGGGTCAAAGTCTGATTTTGTAGCCTTGCATGGGTGATTCAGGGGCCTACACAGCCATGGGACTGGTTGGCCCATGAAATCCCTGCCCCTTCCCCTGCACTAACCATCTTAGTCTCCTTATCTTGGATCTCTCTACTTTTTGCAATGTTACAATGTTTTATACTTTTACATTTTTAATCTCAAATTATTCGGTTTTAATGTTTTATTGTATTAATTAAATTATACACACTGCACAAGACCTGCGAGGGGGGGGGGGAGGGAGACAGAGAGAGATGATGATGATCCAGATAAATTTGGAATGTTGACTTTACTATAATATTTTGGAATTAACTATAAAAATAAACTTCTTATGGAAAACAGAGTGGCAATTACAGGTTAGAACAGAAGATGAATAATGATCCAGTAATGGACACTGGACTGATTAAAGATTGTAAACAGAAAAAAATTACAAAGCTTGATGTCCTGAAATATCGGTACATATTGAATGAAACAAATCATTTATGATTTTAGGAATATTAAAGTAGATCTTTGAAAAATGGAGCCAGAAGCTAGTAACTATATTATCAACACTGTCAGTAATGATGTCTCTTTCTATGGATAGACTGTCTAAAAGATGTCAATAAAGGAATGACAGATGTGGAACAAATTTTATCTGACAACATAAAGTACAGAATGTAGAACTACAAATGAGAGGCTAAGAGAATGATTTATTGGATATACAAAAAAAAAACTGGCTGAAGTTTTAAAAATTATAAAGGAAAAACAAATGATAAACCAAGAGAATCATTGGTTTTATAGTTCCAGCTCAGGGGCTAGGATGTTGAGCTTGTTGATCGAAAGGTCGGCAGCTCGGCGGTTTGAATCCCTAGTGCTGCCGTGTAATGGGGTGAGCTCCCGTTACTTGTCCCAGCTTCTGCCAACCTAGCAGTTTCAAAAGCACATAAAAATGCAAGTAGAAAAAATAGGGACCACCTTTGGTGGGAAGGTAACAGTGTTCCATGCGCCTTTGGTGTTGAGTCATGCCGGCCACATGACCACGGAGACATCTTCGGACAGTGCTGGCTCTTCAGCTTTGAAATGGAGATAAACACCGCCCCCTAGAATTGGCAATGACTAGCACATATGTGCGAGGGGAACCTTTACAAGAAAATATTTTGAAGATTCAATTTTTCTTTATTCCATCAGATTTTTTCAACTGTCTGATGGGATAAAGAAGAATGGAAGGAAAATCAAATCTTACAACAATATTTGATTGAATTAAAGATTAAGACTGTTACAAGTGAAAGAAAGGAAAAATAAAATTGGTTTATTTGATCAAGACTAAAGTAAGACTTTTTGCAATGTTCTTTTTGCTGACATCAAAATTGAAAAGTTGATGTTTTATTGCTTATATTACTTCTATGAATGCCATATGGAATAAAGATATATCTTTTTATTCTTATGGAGATGAATAGTTATTAAATTTATTCTAACTATTAGGAAGGTTGGAAGATAGTTCTTTATATATTTGTTTTCTTTTTGTTTATTATATTTTTTCTTTTCTTCCTTTTTTGCAATTGTTCTTTCTTTCAATTTTCTTTTCTTACTCTAACTTTATGTCTGTGAAGATTCTCAGTCATCCCAGGTCATGGTTGTCCCAAAGATGCTTTTTTTCAAGAGGCAATTGGTTTTTCTGTTTTTTCTTTGAAGACATTTCGGTTCTCATCCAAGAAGCTTCTTCAGAGAAGTTCTTAAGAGCTGAAGAACTTCTTGGATGAGAAGCAAAACATCTTCAAAAAAACCCCAGAAAGTTCAGTTGCCTCTTGAAAAAAGCACCTTTGTGATACTCTAACTTTAGCTTATATTAGTTTTTATTATTGTAATTAAAATTCTTACTAAAATTATTTTTTAAAAAACCCTAAAAAGTTAAACAGTGCCTTACATCTTGTTGCATGGTAACCCAGACATATAGTCAAATTACGACTGATAATTTGTAGATAGGAAACAACTGTAAAACTTTAGATAAGATTTTCATTTAAGAACTTCACAAGACCCGCAAATGAAGTGGCAGGATGCATTTTAAGTCAGAAAAGGAGGGCAAGAATAAGTTAGCAAGCAAACATGATATTGGCAAGCAAACATGATATTGGCAAGCAAACATGATATTTGAGCCAAGGTGGTGCAGTGGTTAGAGTGCAGCACTGCTACCAGCACTGCTAGCTGCAGTTCGGCAGTTCAAATCTCACCTGCTCAAAGTTGACTCAGTCTTCCATCCTTCTGAGGTCGGTAGAATGAGGACCAATGCTGGGTTTCAAATTTTTTTACTACCGGTTCTGTGGGTGTGGCATGGTGGGTGTGGCAGAAGAAGGATACTGTAAAATCTTCATTCCCACCCTACTCCAGGGGAAGGTTATTATAAAATCCCCATTCCCTCAAGATCAGCTGGGACTCGGGAGGCAGAGAATAGATGGGGATGGGGCCAGTCAGAGGTGGTATTTACCGGTTCTCCGAACTACTCAAAATTTCCATTACCGGTTCTTCAGAACTGGTAAGAACCTGCTGAAACCCACCTCTGATGAGGACCCAGATTGTTGGGGACAATATGCTGTCTGTAAACCACTTAGAGAGGGCTGTAAAAGCACTATGAAGCGGTATATAAGTCTAAATGCTATTCCTATTGCTAAATTGGAGTGTTCAGATTTCTAAATAAACTAAAATTTCTGAGTGATTCAAGATCACCAAAGGTTAGTTGTCATTGGATAGTACAATGCAGAGAGAAAGACAATACAGTGTGAGTTTAATTTACTTGATGGAGATGCTTAGACAGAAGATGATTCAAACACCCAAGAACAAGTCAGAACTACTCTTAGCCATGAAAACAACCAACTAAGTTCTACCAAAAATCCTTGATTAATTCTTTAGGGAATTTAATAACAGCTGCACATTTTAACAATAGCTTAATATAGACATACTGACATAGTAGCAGAAGTATAAAGAAAAATAGTATTTTTTTTGTTGGACAGTGAGAATTTTAAACAGCTTATAATTATAGTAGTAGTTTGGCTAGACTAGAGCTTGTTGCTATGACAATAAATGTCATAGTAGAGCCCACATACTTTGCCTGCAACAGCAGAGCAGCTAAATTGAATCTCACAATTTTCAGGTAAAGCTGTAAAATCACAAAGTCTTTTGAAACTATCCCATTTATTATTTGTTTATGTGACCAATTGTCTAATTCATTGTTTGGCAAAATCACATCTTCATATTTATCAAACACATGTGTAGAAGTGTGTGTGTAGCACATTTAATACCTGAATAAATTCACTCTCCTGGTATAAATTTTTTATAGTCACTACAGGTTATGAAGATGGCCAGCATATTGAAAGACCCCGCCTATCCTTTTTCTTAATTTTTAGCATTCATTGCCTCTTTTAAATTTTATATATTGCTTTTCTGTTTTTAATATTTTATTTTATACCACCCAGCACCACCCAGACTCCCTCTGTGAGAGAGATAATTAGTTGTTAAATATGCTAAATTAATAAAAATAAAATAAAGATAACCTCTATTTCAAATCTGTGGTAAAATATATGATATTCAAAATATTTAATATATCAGAAAATAAAAATTTCTGAACTGACATGTCATTAAAACAATAGTGCATATGACATCTTTTACTACTCAGTATTTTATATTCTTTATTTTGAACAATTTCTGGGTAATTTGAAGAAAACACGCTACAATGTAATTATAGTACTAGAATTACATAGTCTACATATTTTATTCTACATATGTGTTCTACATATTTTATTACTATAATTTGTCTACCTTAACTGCTGAAAAACAAAAATAGTTTTGATGTGCACTGTGTTTAGTAGAGCTATTGAAAACCATGCCCAGATATTTAAAGGATTTGACTTGCTTGATGTTCTGGCCATTTATCTTTCAGAGGTGCAATTTAGATCTTTATGCAAAGATTATGATCTTAGTTTTGTTGATTTCAAAGGCCACTTTAGAGCAGTAACTAGCCAGAGCATTCAAGGGTCATCTAAGTACAATTTGTGTTTGTGATAAAAGTACTACATCATCTGTTGCAAGAGGGATGGGATATGTCTATTAGTTAATTTTGGGGAATGGTGCTTCTCTCCTTGATTAGTTTCCATTCATTATTTCTTGTCTTGCCTTCTGGTGCTTTGGAAAATAAGTTGACCTCTTCTTCTTTGTGGCAGCCCCTCAAATACTGGAATACTGCTACATTTTCACCCCAGTTCTTCTTTTCTCCAGAATAGCCATCCCCAGTTCCTGCAACAGTTCTTCATAGGTTTAAGACTCCAGACCTTTAATCATCTTAGTTGGTCTTCTCTGCTCTTTTTACAAAGTCTCAATATATATTTTTATAATTTGGTGATCAAAACTGAATGCAGTATTCTAGGTGTGGTCTAACTAAGGTTTTAGAAAGCGGTATGAATACTTGGTTTTCCCTGCCTAAGTTTAAAACCTTGCTTTTCTACACATCAAATTTCATGTTATTGGATTGGGCCCATTGTTCAAATCTATCAAGATCTTTTTGTATCCTGCCTTTCTCTGGGAACTACATAAAATGTAGTGAGCCTGAAATAAATAAATGCAGTATATAATGATCAACCTGATTTGGACCTGTATTTTCTGCCAGGTGTTGAATAATAAGGGCATGTCCATAAATAGACTGCTGAGTTGTGAAACCCGCTTGGTCATCGACCAGTGCATGCTCCAAGTCAATCCAATTGACTAATTTGTTAAATCCAGCATAGATTTAGTTATTATATTTAAAAAACTGATAGGCCAATAGTTAGTGGGCAGGTCTTTTTGTAAATAGGCACAATAATGTCAAGGCCTTAGTCCTCTGGAATTTGTGCAAGGGCGATCAATATAAGTAAACAGGAAGCAAAAATGGAGGATTTTGAAGATGCAGAGGAACTAGAGATCAAATTGCCAATATATGCTGGATCACGGAGAAAGCTAGGGAGTTCCAGAAAAACATCTACTTCTGCTTCCTTGACTATGCTAAAGCCTTTGATTGTGTGGATCACAACAAATTGTGGCAAGTTCTTAAAGAGATGGGTGTATCAGACCATCTTATTTGTCTCTTGAGAAACCTGTATGCGGGTCAAGGAGCAACAGTGAGAACTGGACATGGAACCACTGATTGGTTCAAAATTGGGAAAGGAGTCCAGCAAGGCTGTATACTATCACCCTGCCTATTTAACTTATATTCAGAGCACTTCATGAGAAAGGCGGGGCTAGATGAATCAAAAATTGGAATTAAGATTGCGGGGAGAAATATCAACAACCTCAGATATGCAGATGACACCACTCTAATGGCAGAAAGCGAAGAGAGCCTCTTGATGCAGGTGAAGGAGGAGAGTGCAAAAGTTGGCTTGAAACTCAACATTAAGAAAACTAAGATCATGGCATCCGGCCCTCTCAATTCCTGGCAGATAGTTGGGGAAGAAATGGAGGTAGTGACAGATTTTATTTTCCTGGGCTCCAAGATCACCGCAGATGGGGACTGCAGCCAAGAAATTAAAAGATGCTCCTGGGGAGGAAAGCTATGGCAAATCTAGACAGCGTACTGAAAAGCAGAGACATCACCCTGCCAACAAAAGTGCATATAGTCAAGGCTATGGTTTTCCCAGTTACAATGTATGGCTGTGAAGGTTGGACCATAAGAAAGGCTGAGCGCCAAAGAATTGAGGCCTTTGAACTCTGGTGCTGGAGAAGACTCCTGTGAGTCCCTTGGACTGCAAGGTAATCAAACCGGTCAGTCCTAGATGAGATCAACCCTAACTGCTCTTTAGAAGGCTAGATCCTGAAGATGAAACTGAAATACTTTGGCCACCTAATGAGATCGAAGGACTCACTGGCGAAGAGCCTAATGCTGGGAACGATTGAGGACAAAAGAAGAAGGGACGACAGAGAACAAGGTGGCTGGATGGAGTCACTAAATCAGTAGGCATGAGCTTAAATGGACTCCAGAGGATGATAGAGGACAGGAAGGCCTGGAAGAACATTGTCCATGGGGTCGTGATGGGTCGGACACGACTTCGCAACTAACAACGACAACAAGCTGATTAATGAGTGTCTTTATTTTAGCAATTATAATTGGGGTCCAATTTGGATGCAGGTTGATGTTGAGATCTGAATTGAAGTCAAGAAAATCTTCTTGTGAATATAAGGCTCAGTCTAAAATGTTCCTCCCATATAGAGGCAAGTAATGGGTGGGAGTCTATGAGGTGCCAAAATTAAAGTAGAAGTCAAATAGTAGATAACATCAATCACTGTCAGGAAATTCTAGAAATTCTTTTTTCTTTTGTAGAAGTTGTTTGGATTGTTTCTTCAGAAGCATAAGATTCAGAATTTTTTTTTTAAAAAAATTAAATAATAAAATTCAAATAATTTTTCTGAATCTTATGCTTTGCTGATCTCTTTCATCAAATTTAACAACTTTTAAACAAGGGCAATAACAGTCAGATTACTTAATTTGTCATGTAATAAAAAGAAGGACTAGGGGAGACATGATAGCTGTGTTCCAATATCTCAGGGGCTGCCACAAAGAAGAGGGAGTCGGGCTGTTCTCCAAAGCACCTGAGGATAGAACAAGAAGCAATGGGTGGAAACTGATCAAAGAAAGAAGCAACTTAGAACTAAGGAGAAATTTCCTGACAGTTAGAACAATTAATAAGTGGAACGACTTGCCTGCAGAAGTTGTGAATGCTCCAACACTTGAAATTTTTAAGAAAATGTTGGATAACCATCTGACTGAGACGGTGTAGGGTTTCCTGCCTGGGCAGGGGGTTGGACTAGAAGGCCTCCAAGGTCCCTTCCAACTCTGTTTTATGTTTTGTTATGTTATGTATATTTAGCCATTCAGTATCAGTATAAAAACTTTGAAAATAAGAAGTGTAGTATTTTCAATACTTTTCAAAATACTAGAACTAAGCTTATAGAAGTGTGTTGTATCTGAAACTATGTTCTGTCCCACAAAAAAAATAAGATCACTTGCTAATAAGTTAGTTTGTAAAACGTAATTTTGTATCATTGACCTCATCTGATAAAAACTGCTTTGATAAATTATTCAGAAATTAGTATGTGGTGCAACTTCCTCTCATGTAAATGTCACTTTAAATACTATTTTGAATGCTATTTAGAATTCTTTATCCTGTTAAATTAGCTGCCAATCAAGGAATCATAATATGGAAAATAGAAGATTATGTCAAATCCTCTTTGTATTGATTTTTTTTATTTTTGTGTTATATTTACAGATTCTATTCATTTTTTATTGATATAATAATTGCCTGTGGTATATTTTTAACTTTTTGACATTTAATCAATGGCTGTTATAGAATTTTTAATGAACAGAAAATTTATTCCAAATTAAAAAGAAGTGAACAGGAACAGGAGCAAATAAAATCCTTTGTCCTGGTGTCATGTCATAGGCTTCTGCTTATCTGACTTAAATTGATCTATCTGAAATTGGAAAACTTTAATTGTTCCTCATATATTACCTATAAATGTCGAGGTTTAGCTGGGCATAATTTATGATTGTTTTCAGTAGTTATAAAGCTTAATCAACACCAAATATCTTTTATCCTCAACTCAACTATGGTTTATTTCCAGAATTTACCCTAGTGAAATTAAACTGAATAGATTTCAATCTCTGCTTGCTGAAAATAGGGAAAAAATGTTTAATTGGAAAATTACTTATAAATTTTAAAACAACCTTGCAGTAGGATATCCTATGCTAGATTCAGACTAACTTTCAGTAGAGAAGATCCTCACAGGCATTTTGTATCATCTCAGTGAAGCTTGTTTTACTCATGAAACTTAAAGCAAGCTTGCAAGCCATTGATGCTATTTTTTACGAATTATTCCCTATCTTCACTTTGAATGAATTTATTATTGTTTGGGGAGATTTTAGCTTTGTGTTACAGAACAAAATGCATATTAATAATAGGAAAGTCAAGCAGCATTTTTGTATATTAGATTATTTTTAAGTATCTACCTTTGAAGAAGAAAAGAAAGTTTGTGGAAAGATGGATAAGAAAACATGTGGCTTAGAAAGAAAAATAGAATAGCACGAGCAATTCATTTTAAAGGAAATTATTTTAAGCCAAATAAACCAAATTATGACCAGTGGGACTTCTAATAACTATTCAGTGAAAACATTTTCATCATTTTAGAAAAATATTTATGTGACTATAATGTTTATGATTTTATTATTTACCCTAGTTCATATATGTACCATGTAATGAGCTATAATAATTTGCAAGAACAATCAGCAAGAGACTATCAACAATTTAATACATCCATGGTAAAACTACAATGAAGACAAAATCTACTTGTATCTAGATAGACTTATCTAATTTCCTTCTAAAATATTATAATTCCTAAATATTGAGACAAGAATAAATATAGCGTAACCACAATGTATATGGTATTTTTCTTATTGTCCTAAGCTTTCCTTATTCATTTATCTGAAATGTTTATCTATAGACCAGAAATAGGACCGTGAAAGGATTTTTCAGCACTCATTTTTATCTGATTTCATGGTTTACTGAATATGATGATGAATCATATGATTCATATGATGAATCTTGTAAACAATGTGCAATATATTTGGTTTGTGAATAAGTACCATCAGAAGCTGGAGTAGCAGCAGACTTGGAAGAGAAGGGACCTTGAAGGCCTTCTACTCCTGCTCAGCTAGGAGACCATTTCAGACCAGTGGTGAAATAGTCACAACTCCTGAAGACAAGCCATTCCACTGGTTGATTGTTTCTGTCAGGAAATTTTTCCTTAGTTGTAGGTTGCTCGTCTCCTTGGTTAGTTTCTATCCATTGCTTCTTCTTCTTTTTTATTTGAATTTATATCCCGCCCTTCTCCGAATACTCAGGGTGGCTTACAATGTGTTAAGCAATAGTCTTCATCCATTTGTATATTATTTACAAAGTCAACTTTTATTGCCCCCAACAATGTGGGTCCTCATTTTACCTACCTTATAAAAGATGGAAGGCTGAGTCAACCTTGGGCCTGGTGGGACTTGAACTTGCAGTAATCGCAAGCAGCTGTGTTAATAACAGACAGACTTAGTCTGCTGAGCCACCAGAGGCCCTTCTAATTTTGCCTTCTGATGCTCTGGAAAATAAGTTGACCCCCTCTTCTTTTATGAAAGCCTCTCAAATATTTGAACACTGCTGTCATGTCACCCTTGGTCCTTCTTTTCACTAGACTACAAATACCCAGTCACAATTGCTGTATTATTGTGAAGGGGGAAATCTGAATGGAATAAATAAAGACAATCATATAATTTATATATTTTCAAGAAACAATCTGAATTTCAAATAATTTCAAGATGCTGACAATTATATTTGAACTATAGGATATATATACTTTTTCTTCTCGTTTTTTTTTCATAGTATTTTTTAATACAGGAATCAGTCAGAACGATACTATTGCCAGCTTGTCTTAATTTTTTAAAAGTACCATTTAAAAAAACTTTAGCAGCTGGTTCACAACTAAAGCCAAATAAGAACAGTTTCTGAAAGTTTTGTTCCTCAAAAATGAAATAAAATATGCATGTGATTTGCAGCGTTTACTTCCTTAAAAGGGTTTTGCTTTAATAGCAATTTCCTTATTTTACAAGCCATGCCTCTATGAAAGCAGAGTGAAGAGCTTGAAATATAAATCATGTGGAAAAGTAATAAAATCTCTATGTTTTATTTTGTGGACAAAGAATCCAATTTATCTAACTTCTTCCAACAGGCAAGCAGTCCTACTACAGGGACAGCTCCCGGAAGCCAGTCACGGTTATCTGTCTGCCCATCTACTCAGGACATCTGTAGGTATGTGCTAAATTTATATTCCTAATCTGTTTAGTACATGTCTTCTTTGTCTAATGAGCTATGGATATTTCTTTTGTCTAATTTCTTTCATGTATTTCCACCCATCTGTTTTTTTGTTTGTCATTTTCAATATCGTGTTCATTTTCCATTTGATTCTATTACTTTATTTATGTTCTCTCTCTCTCTCTCTCCTTCCCCTCTCCATTTTATCACTATCCATCTCCTTGTCCTCTTGTTCTGTTTAGATCTTCCACTTTGCATGACCTATCAGAAGATACATTTGAAACATCAATCCATGTCATGGGGCTGAGTTCTGCTAGGAAAAAGCATGTAAAAAAGGTGAAACAAGGTGTTAGGCAGAGAAAGAAGGCCGAGGAGAATTCTGAGGATATAGTAAAGCAAAGAAAAGACAAGGATGTCAAGCCACATCCCAAGATCTCAAATCCTCGATGGAATGCCTTTTGCAAAACAACATCCGATTCTTCAACTTCAGATGAAAATTATTGGGCCCTAGTCAGAAAAAGAGATAGAGCCAAAATGCTTAGGAAAACGAGACGACAGAACCCTTCAAATGTTTCTACAGATGAGCGGTGCAATAAGAACGCTATTGAACTTGCCGCTATGGGAATAAGTGGGGAAAAGAAATCAGAACCGGAAAGCTATAATCTAAACAATCCTAGGAGGACGATTAGAAGGTATAATGAAAACTCCCTCTCATTATCTTCTGTGTCCTCTGTGGAACCCAGCTCCTTGAGACGGTCTGGAAAACACCAGAATAGCCATCAGGATCCAGAACCTTCCGCTTACATTAGGCAAGGCAGGACAAGCAAGGAAGACAGTGGTTCGGAGGGAAGCACAGGCAGAGATCTTTTTACAGTTACAGGAAATGGAACACCTGCTGAGACAGGGGCTTCTATGGCTGTGGCTGCTCGGAAACATCCTGTATTTTATGCTGACTTATCTGAGGATTTTGACGTATGCAGGTTTGTCTCATACAAAAGAAAATTGCTAGCTGACTATCATAGATTACACAAAAGATATGGTTATGTTTTCTTTAACTCAGGCTCCTTTTTGGACTTTAGATAAGTATGCTTACATGCTTGGCAACCAAACAATTCAAATGGTGTATAAACTTTAATTATGAAATCGTAAAAAAACATTTGAGACATAATATGGAACTATTTCGGATTAATAATAATACAAATAGATGTACAGCACATTTCTCCTTAAAACAACTCATTCTTTTTCCTTTTCATTCTTTTTTC
Organism: Ahaetulla prasina; assembly: GCF_028640845.1. Taxonomy (NCBI): domain Eukaryota; kingdom Metazoa; phylum Chordata; class Lepidosauria; order Squamata; family Colubridae; genus Ahaetulla; species Ahaetulla prasina. The sequence goes on along the minus strand of NC_080546.1, from coordinate 72,756,613 downwards.
TTTTTAACTAAATTGTGTGATAGCAACAATTTAGTGAAAATCTTTGTTGTTATTTGTAAGAACATCTTTCCAATTTGCAAACTGTCATGTTTACAGCCCCTCAGTTTGCTTTATAAATATATTCTTTGCCTGACCTAAATTTAAATGTTCCAGAATTTATGCTGTCTATTTTGACCTCCCGTTTTGGGTCAAAACAAAATGCCCTGTATTAATATTTGTGGTAACCCATCTCTGAAGAATTACAGCTGCAAGAGCAGGGTGTTAGAATTTATGGTGCTGAATATAATATAAACATTAATGATGTATTTCAAGGATATTATTCTAGTGACAGCACTCATTTATGGGTAACACAAGTATATTTGAGATTTTATTATTCTAGATAGATAGATATAGATAGGTATAAATATTATTATATAAAGATAAATAGATATTTTCATATTAATTAACACATTGTACTGCCTGTAGAAATAATTTTTTTCAATCTGATATCATAACATTAAATCAACAAACAGCTCATCTCTAGAAAGGAATGTTATACAAATTTTCCCCTTTGAAATCTATGATAATTGTAGCATAAAGACGTAAGCAGAAAACTAATATCATTAGACAACTGCTAGTATATTATGCACCACATATAAAGTTAAATACTGGTAATTATTATTGGGTTTTCCAAAATGGGTTTGCTTTAGTTCTTTCTATTTTTTTTTTTTTGTGACACTTTACAAGAATTCTGAAATTATTAATTATAACACTTTGGGATGAATAATTCTTATAGTTTATGAATCTCTAGACATAGTATGTCTCATAAAGTGATTTTATTATAGTCCTATCCTTTCTTATGACTAGGAAAAATATGGCCGCCTTATACTCTGAAAATAGAAATGATTTAAATGCAGTTGTGGTTTTTTAAACCTCTTTGACACATTGGGAATTCATTTTGAAAATTTTGAAAAAGGCAACATTTTTATGCCCATCCATGTAATTATTTTAACCATCATTTAAATTGTGGACAAGAATTATCCTATAAAGATTTCTTGCTTGCACAACCACCAAGGGATTAGAGTGCATATGGATTCTTATATGTTTTGTCATATTTTGCCATTCTCCATTTATGGCTTAATAAATATTTTTATTTTAATACGGTCAATTGCTCAGAAAACCAGGAAACTGACATGCTCCTATGAGGACATTTGGGAATGATTAAAACAATGATAGATTATGCTGTCATCACAGAATTTGTGCCATTAGTCCTTGTGAATTGGGCTCCTCCCCTCCCCCGCTTTTTTGATACATACACATTTCTTTTCATAACTCCAATGTGTATAAAGTACATTTTTAAAACATGCTGCAAAATCTGTTGCTTGTTACTTTCTATCAACAATAGATTGCAGCTAAACAAGCAGAAAACAATTCAGGAGAAAGATTTATGATACAGTAATCCTGAGTCAGCCAAAAGTCAGCTTCCTTTTTACACTGCAAAAAAAAAAAAAGTTGCAATGCTTCATTAAATTAAAGGCAATTTTGGGTTGCTTTCGGTTAGTCAGTTTCTTTAGAAAGGGGTCTTTGGTGTTCCCTGAGCTTGCTTGTTTTCTTGCAGATGTTTCATTACCCAAATTGGCTCACATCATCAGTGCTATAAGGAGTGCTGTTTGCTGTCAATTTATATTCTAAAGCAGGGGTCTCCAACCTTGGCAACTCTCAGACTTGTGGACTTCAACACCCAGAGTTCCTCAGCCAGCAAAACTGGCTGAGGAATTCTGGGAGTTGAAGTCCACAAGTCTGAAAGTTGCCAAGGTTGGAGACCCCTGTTCTAAAGGCTTGCCTTTCAGTGTTGGTGAGAGTGGTCCTAGAGATTCTTTGATTGGGCTGTTTGATGTTGGCTTTTTGGGCAGTTTCTTGATTAGGGCATAAGTTCCAATAAGCATTTTAGTGTTCCAAGTATACTCTTGAAAGCAACCATGAACTTTATCCATAGATTTATCACAAAGAAACAGCTGATAAATTGGAACTACATTTCAGGATACTGAAGATTATTAATTCTGTTGCTGTACTACGTGTTGTTGGCTTATACAAAATAAAGCAGAACTGCTTTGTACTATATAGTTTTTAGAGGAAGTGTATCACGTTTACGCTTCCTTTGCATATCCTGTTTGATTTTCTTTTTAAGTCTCAAAGCTATGTGAGGTTGCATATACTTATATATTTGATATATACCTCAGAACATCTAGCCATATTTTCCCAAAAAAATTACAGCTTCCTTATATGTGCAGACAAAATAAGTGTAATGTCTGTGTGTAGCCCTCCAAAGTTTCCATTCTTAAACAAACAGCATTTCCTATCCTAAAATTTCATAAAGGTTTCCACTCTCTAATGAAGGAACTGCTTTATTTATTATAAAATTTTTAACTTGAACTGTCAAAATTAATAGGACATGGACAGGTTGCTGGGTAGATTGAATGCCACCACGTGTTTACTGGACCCGTACCCCTCCTGGTTGGTACTGGCCTCTCAGGAGGTGACACGAGGCTGGCTCCAGGCAATTACGAGTGCTTCTTTGTTGGAGGGAGTCTTTCCGGCCGCCTTGAAAGAGGCGGTGGTGAGGCCCCTCCTCAAGAAGCCCTCCCTGGACCCGGCTGTTTTAGGTAATTATCGTCCGGTCTCCAACCTTCGCTTCGCAGCGAAGGTTGTAGAGAGTGTGGTGGCATGTCAGTTTCCCCAACACCTGGAGGAAACTATCTATCTAGACCCGTTCCAGTCCGGTTTCCGGCCCGGATACAGCACTGAGACGGCTTTGGTCGCGTTGGTGGATGATCTCTGGAGGGCCAGGGATAGGGGGTGTTCCTCCGCCCTGGTCCTATTAGACCTCTCAGCGGCTTTTGATACCATCGACCATGGTATCCTGCTGCGCCGGTTGGAGGGATTTGGGAGTGGGAGGCACCGTTTATCGGTGGTTCTCCTCCTATCTCTCCGACCGGTCGCAGACGGTGTTGACGGGAGGGCAGAGGTCGGCCCCGAGGCGCCTCACTTGTGGGGTGCCGCAGGGGTCGATTCTCTCGCCCCTCCTGTTCAACATTTATATGCAGCCGCTGGGTGAGATCATCAGTGGCTTCGGTGTGAGGTACCAGCTGTACGCTGTCGAAGTGCTGTCCCGGTGTCTGGAGGCCGTACGGGTCTGGATGGGGAGAAACAGTTTCAAGCTCAATCCCTCCAAGACAGAGTGGCTGTGGATGCCGGCATCCCGGTACAGTCAGCTGAGTCCTCGGCTGACTGTCGGGGGCGAGTCATTGGCCCCGATGGAGAGGGTACGCAACTTAGGCGTCCTCCTGGATGAACGGCTGTCTTTTGAAGATCATTTGATGGCCGTCTCCAGGAGAGCTTTTTACCAGGTTCGCCTGGTCCGCCAGTTGCGCCCCTTTCTAGACCGGGATGCCCTATGCACGGTCACTCACGCCCTCGTGACGTCTCGTCTGGATTACTGCAATGCTCTCTACATGGGGCTCCCCTTGAAGGGCATCTGGAGGCTCCAGTTAGTTCAGAATGCGGCTGCGCGGGTGATAGAGGGAGTCCCTCGTGGCACCCATGTGACACCTCTCCTGCGCAGACTGCACTGGCTACCTGTGGCTTTCCGGGTGCGCTTCAAGGTGTTAGTAACTATCTTTAAAGCACTCCATGGCATAGGGCCGGGCAATTACGGGACCGCCTGCTGCTACTGAATACCTCTCACCGACCCGTGCGCTCTCACAGAAAGGGACTCCTCAGGGTGCTGTCGGCTAGGCAGTGCCGTCTGGCGACACCCAGGGGAAGGGCCTTCTCTGTGGGGGCTCCCACCCTCTGGAACGAACTCCCCCCAGGACTTCGTCAACTTCCGCCGCGAGCTTAAAACACATCTATTCGTTTGCGCAGGACTGGACTAGGTTTTTAAATGTAGATTTTAATGGGTTTTATTATATATATTATTTTTAATTATCTGGCTGCATCTAATAAGTTTTTTAATGGATATTTTATTTTTGTATTTATATGTATTTTATTTGCCTGTGCACCGCCCTGAGTCCCTAGGGAGATAGGGCGCTATACAAATTTGAATAAATAAATAAATAAATAAATAAATAAATAAATAAATAAATAAATATTTTGTACACTATGGAAACTTGATACCGTAATTTCAAGGAATTGGAAGAGGGATGTGGCTTCAGTTCCTGGTTTTCTAGAGAAACAGCTTGAATCTGGGTGCAAATGTAACTGAAAGGTTTTCATTCCTCATTACTTTCTCATTAGTTTCATTGTTCTCTGGGGGAGCAGCAACCAAGCAGGGCTGATTAGGCATATTGCTTCATTTTTTTCATTTTTTTCCCCTCGCACAGGATTTCCTAATCTTTACTGGAGGTAATCAAAATCAGGATTAAAGAAAATATAGTATTTTCCTGATGCTTCTGGCTTTTGAGGGAACTTCTTCATCCTGACAGGCTCCTTAATCCCTTAGAAGTCAGTTGTGCCAATTTTTAAATACTGAGAACAGAAAACGTTGTGAGGCAATCAGTCTTATCTCCAGTTGAGCAATAGAAGTATGCACAAAAAAGCATGACTCTGAACTTCTGCAGCTCCTTGAGTAATGGAACTTCTCTCCTTCTTCCCCTCCCCACCCCCCAAAATAGTTATCATCCCCATCCATGTTTGTGTTCATTTTTCTATTTGCAAAAAAAAAAGTAAAAAAAAAAAGTGGTGACATGTGGATAGCCTATCTGGTTAAAAATACATCATCCCTTTACTTCTGCCATTTAAAAGCTATTCCTAGACCAAATAAATCCTATGTTGGCATTTTTGTACCAGGTGCATTTTACCATAAATTCTAATTATGAGTTGCAGCAGAAGCAGGAAACAGCCAGAATTTAACAGGCTGTTGTGTTTGCAGGTTTTTTTGTCTCTTCACACTTACAGGCCAATAGATTATATTGAAAAAAATCCTGTGGTTTCCTATTGTCTTTAGCTGGGGATCAATTAACATTAAAGCACTAATCTGCTCCTTTTTTCTCACCCCAAGTAATGTTCTTGAAACAATTCTCTCCCCCCCCCTCTCTTTCTCTCTCCCTCTCCCTCTCTCCCTCTCATTTTTAGTATGTAATCTCTGCTACTTTGTGAGTATTCTACTTATCAAGTACATTTAACCCTAACCCTTAAACCAGTTTAAGTTTTAGTCCAGCTCATATATAAATAAATCCATCTTCTTTCATTAAAAATTTTATATCTGTAACTCAAAATTATTTTAAGTTAGGAATTGTTAGTAAGGCTATCACAGCTCAATGTAAAGCAGCACAAATATTACACTAGAGTAATTACAATACAACGGACATTATAAAAAACAAAATATGGTAACAGCTATGGAATAAAGCTGACAGTCTAAAACCTAACACTATTCAAGCAACTAAAACTAAAATACTATTGTTCATATGAATACTAGGGAACATTGTCCGCATTTTAGGTAGTAAACTTTGTTCCTTGCTGCTCTTTCATATTAACTGATACAATAATAAGACTTATGTTCCTAATAATTATGGTTATCTTCATAATAGACTGACATCTTCAACCTACTTCAAACCGTGGTTTGCAATTTTGCTTGGTCGAAAGCTGACAACCATAATTTTTCAGTTTAGCTAAATGGAAAAATATAGTTAATTAGAACCTTGGTAACTTCTTACATGTTGTCCATGGGGTCGCGATGGGTCGGATACGACTTCGCAACTAACAACAAAAACTTCTTACAAAGAATTCAGGGAAGATGCCACATACAGAAAGAAAAAAATAGATATCACCCATTTACTGAAAGATTGCTATCTGAGAGAACATGCACGAAATTGTAACACATATGCATGCACATCAGAACAACAAAGTGCATTAATACTGCTATCTATATACTACAGTTACCAGAAATTGTCAAGTAAACAAACAGGAACCAAACCAGAGGTAGCAGGTTCTGACCAGTTCTGGAGAACCGGTAGTGGAAATTTTGAGTAGTTCAAAGAACCGGTAAATACCACCTCTGACTGGCCCGACCCCATATATTTGCTGCCTCCCAAGTCCCAGCTGATCGGGAAGAAGTGGGGATTTTACAGTAACCTTCCCCTGGAGTGGGGAGGGAATGGAGATTTTACAGTATCCTTTCCCTGCCATGCCCAACAAGCCACACCCACCAAGCCACGCCCACAGAACAGATAGTAAAAAAAAATTGAATCCCACCACTGATCCAAACAAACAACAATCTACCTCCCTGGGAAGCTAGAATACTGGGACAGCTAATTACATGTTTGTGTAGGTGTTCTACAGAACATTTGTGGAAGAATTCACAAAAACGAGAGTTTCTTATTCCTGATCATGGTAATGGAGAGAACAATTGTCATGACATGTGGAATGTGCCATGTTTGTTTTTCTTCCAGAAGACAAGAAGAACTCTGCCACATGCAAATGCAAGTGAAGCACATCTGTCCACCCTCTAATTTATCAGGGAAAATGTTGAATTATTTATCAGACATAGGAAGCTTTTGTAGATGATTAACAAACCCATGGAATTTTCCAGAAGATAAAAGAAAGACTAGCAAAGGATATAGAGGGAAAGGAAGATGCCTGTCAAGGAGAGCTCTTTTTCTTTGGAACTTCAGAAGGGATCGTTGATTGTTCCCCATTCGGGATTTCTAAACCTCTGGAAGAAGTATAGTTGCACAAATTTGAGAAACTGAGGAAGAAGATTTTTATAGGATCTGCAAATGAAAAGATTCTATGTTTATAGCATTTGTCACTCCTAAAAGGGACACGGTGGCTCAGTGGCTAAGACACTGAGCTTGTCGATCGAAAGGTCGGCAGTTCAGCGGTTCGAATCCCTAGTGCTGCGTAACGGGGTGAGCTCCCGTTACTTGTCCCAGCTTCTGCCAACCTAGCAGTTTGAAAGCACATAAAAAAATGCAAGTAGAAAAATAGGGACCACCTTTGTTTAGAAGGTAGCAGCATTCTGTGTGCCGTTGGCGTTTAATCAGGCCAGTCACATGACCATGGAGACGTCTTCGGACAGCGCTAGTTCTTCGGCTTTGAAACGGAGATCAGCACCGCCCCTTAGAGTCAGAAACGACTAGCACATATGTGCGAGGGGAACCTTTACCTTTACACTCCTAAAAAAGGGGAATGACAGGCAACTATGAGAAACTGAAGCAACATTCTGGTGACATGATAGATTCTCAAGAGAAATGTGCTGCCCTTCTGAGCCCACATTCAGGATGTGATGGAAAGACTCCCAAAATACTTTCAAACAATTATCTTTTTCCACTGATCCACATCAGAACAAATGTCAGCCAAAGATTTGAAAGAATCCACTACAAAGAGTTTTGTAGAAAGACCTTGTAAAGTGTGTTTGCAACTATAACTTTAAACTTTAAATTACCTTATTAGAAAGGAGAAAAGCAGAAAATAGTGCAACAGCAATTTCTATTAATGGGACTTAATGAGCTGGTAAATATGGGAGGGAATAGGATAAGTAATAGAGTCCAAAGTTTGCAGTGTCTCCAGAAAAATGCACTGAATATGAGAATCAAACAAGTAATCTTAATGTAAAAGAAATATGGGCATCATTAAACATGATGGGGTGAATTTCATGAATAACCTAAATGAATATGCCAGGCAAGACAGGCATGTCGTTATATGTAAAGGAAGTACACATGTATAGCCCTTACAGAATTTGAACAGGAGGATCTAGTAGAGACTACTTGGGATAAGAAAGAGAAAAAGGTAGAGAAAAAAATGTGGTATAGATTGTCGGGCCCAGCAAAATATCTGCATAACAATCTCATAGATCAAATTACATAATGTTCAGGGAGAAAAGATATAATAATAATCGCATACATCTGGACATCTTTGTAAATTCAACTTCACCAAGTTTGCTACTGGTACATTCTCAAAATTTCTTGCAAATTATCCTGCTGATTGTTTTATTTTCCAGAAGGCTGGAAAAGCATCAGAGAGATTAGCTTTCCTAGATCTATTTCTAATCAGTTCTAAAGAATTCTTTTAACTGGTAACAACTGGGCGTGTTGGGAGGAAACAATGATTTCATTATGGATTTTAAGACACAACAGCAAGAAAGATGGCAGCATAATCATTCATGCATACTAGATTTCAAAAAAGGCAGTTTTAACAAGCATAGAGGACTATCAGGCAGATTACTCTGTACAGATATTATGGGTTAAAATGACCACAGGACAGTGAGGAACTTCTCAGAAATGAGCTCCCAGAAATAAAATTACACATTTCAATGAAAAGAAGTGAAGCTTGAAGCTGCCATGGCACAGGAGTTAAAAGGAACATGCAAAAAAACCAAAGAAGAAGAAGAAGAAAAAAAAGAAATCAGAAAGGCTAAGCCTAAAGTGCAAAAGGAACTGAAGCTTGCAAAGAAAACTGAAAGCAACCAAAAAGAAAAACCCTTTTGAGGATAGTAAACAATGTGAAGGAAAAGATAGAACTCCCCAACTCCTACTGGGCTTTGATCTTCCTCACAGAGGGAATTGTATCCAGACAGTACTAAATAGAACAACTGACACAAGAAAGGAATGGGAACCCAAAGAAAGTAAAGGGTTAGGGAGCCTCTGGCTATGGTTTTGAATGAGTTTGTCTCTGGAACTCAGTCAGTTAGATCTGAGAGTCTTGAAGAATATCAGGGATGTCATTTTGGAGCCCCTTCCTGTAATTTTTGAGAAATCATGATGCTAGAGCCATGATGCCGAACCTATGACACGCGTGCCACAGGTAGCATGCAGAGCCCTCTCTGTGGGCACGCAAGCCGTCACCCCAGCTCAGCTCTGCCATGCATGTACATGTGTCTCCCGCCGGCCAGCTGGTTTTTGGGTCTCTGCCGTGTATGCATGGGGAGTGGGGCGCACGAGCGGGGGGTGGGGCACGCAGAGGATTGGGCATGCAGAGGGGTCATGTGCGTATTGTGTTATGAGTGTGCGCACGTACATGTGTGCGTGCTTTCAGCACTCAGTGCCGAAAAGGTTAGCCATCAAGTTGCTAGAGGATTGGAAAAAGATGTTTCCATCTTCAAAAAACGTACAAATGAGAACCAATATAATTAAGAATTATCATCTTGAAGTTGATACCAGATAAAACTCTAGAACAGATTATTAAATTTATCAAAAATAAAGCCATACTAACAGAATAACAGGGTTGGAAGGGACCTTGGAGGTCATGTAATCCCCGTACTCAGGCAGGAAACCTTATACCATTTCAGGCAAATAGTTGTCCATTCTCTTTTTAAAAACTTCCAGTGGCAAGTCGTTCCACTGATTAATTGTTCCAGTTGTCAGGAAATTTCTCCTTAGTTCTAAGTTTCTTCTTCCCTTGATTAGTTTCCATCCATTGCTTTTTGTCCTGTTTTCAGGTGCTTTGGAAAATAGGTTGACTCCCCTTTGATAATGGAACACTGTTATCATGTCACCCCCTAATATATCTTTTCATTAAGCTAGACATATCCAATTCCAGCAATCGTCCTTTATATGTTTTAGCCTCCAGTCCCCTAATAATCTTTATTGTTGTTCTCTGTACTCTTTCTAGAATCTCAGCATCTTTTATACATCGTGGCAACCAAAACTGGATGCAGTATTCCAAGTGCGGTCTTACCAATGGTAATAGTAAGGTAGTAATGGTACCTGGAATGGTATTAGCACATCAAAATGATCTTGATTCTATCCCTCTGTTAATGCAGCATAGAAGTGTGTTGGCTTTTTTGGCAGCTGCAGCACACTACTGGCTCATATTTAAGTGACTGTCCACTAGGAGTCCAAGATCCCTGTCAGTTAGTACTATTTTCCTAGATACTACCTATACTATACCTGTGCATTTGTTTTTCTGGCCTAAATGTAGAACCTTACTTTTTTTAACCACTGAATTTCATTTTGTTAAATAAGGGCCAATATTCACATCTGTCAAGATCTTTCTGTATCTTGATAAGCCTATCTCTGGAGTGTTGGCTATTCCTGCCAACTTGATATCATCTGCAAATGTGATGGTTTTCCCCATCTATACCCTCATCTAATTCATTGATGATATTGAAGAGTACTAGTCCTAAAGTAGATCAGCCAGTTCTTTTTTTGATAAAAATACCAGTTTTAATGATTGCAGAATTGCAACTGACATAATGTGCCTGGACTTCAGCAAAACATTTAATAAAGTATGTCATGCCATCCTCTAGAATGTATGGCTACATTAGACCATGCTACATTAAATGGATACAGAACTGGTTGAACAATTATATCCAAGTCAGCTTGGAAGTGGATGTCTACTATTATACAACAGAATATGGTTCTGTATTGTTCAACATAGTTATAATTGACTTGGAGTTATGAAATATTCTAGTCAAATTTTCAGATGACACAAAGATAGGAAGGATAGGAAAATATGGATGATAGCATCAAGCTTCAAATTTTTTTTGACAATTTGAAATGATAAAAAAATAACAAAGTTAATTTCAAAAAGGAAAATGCAAAGTATTTTTTCCCACTTGGGTAGGAAAAAAACAAAGAATGAATATAGTGTCCAGAGCTATGGACATGGTGTCCTTGAGGAATATTACACATACTTTACAACTAGATGTAAAATAGTTCTGGGAGTCTTGGTAGATCATAAGCTGAACATGAGTCAACAGTGTGTTCCAGCTGCAAGAAAGTGAAACATAATGCTAGCCTAATCAAAAATACGGTGTCAAGATGAAAATAAGCAATATTCCTTTTTATTCTGTATTGGTAAACCATGCCTAGAATATTGAGTTCTGGACCTTGCATTTTAGTAAGGATTTCTGACAAACAGGATTCTTCCTGAAGACAGCAACCAAGATCTTAAGAGACCTGGAAGGACCAAAGGATGAGTGGTTAAAGAGGTGTTTGAACTGTTAGCCTATGTGAAGAGAATACTGTGGAAAAATGTGATAGCCAAAGAATTATTATATAGAAGGTAGGATATATATTTAAGTGTTGTTTCAAAAGACAAGACAAGAAACAATAAATTCAAAATACTAAGGAAACCTTCTTCACTGGGCAGACTTAGTAAGGCCACACTTGGAATATTGCATCCAGTTTTGGTCACCACATTACAAAACAGATGTTGAGACTTTGGAAAAAGTGCAAAGAAGAGCAACTAAGAGGATTAAAGGCTGCAAGTTTTGCGTCTGGCTAGTCTAAAGAAAGAGGAATTAGGGGTGACATGATAGCAGTATTCCAGTATTTGAGGGGCTGCCACAAAGAAAAGGGGGTCAAATTATTCTCCAAAGCACCAGAGGGCAGGACAAGAAACAATGGATGGAAACTAATAAAGGAGAGAAGCAACCTGGAAACTTCCTAATAGTGAGGACAATTAACCAGTGGAACAGCTTGCCGTCAGAAGTTGAGGATGCTTCATCATTGGAGGTTTTTAAGAAGAGACTGGACAGTCACTTGTCTGAAATGGTATAGGGTCTCCTGCTTGAGCAGGGGGTTGGACTAAAAGACTTCCAAGGTCCCTTCCAGCTCTATTTTGATTGATTGACATTGGAATAATGGTAATAGTTGTTCAATTGTGGAACAGATTATCTTGAGAGGTGGTGACTCTCCTTTGTTGGAAGTATTTAATAGTGATTGCATAGCCATTTGTTGGGATGCTGTAGTAGTGGGTTTCTTTATTAGATCATGGATGGACTAGATGATTTCCAAAGCATCAGTCCTTACATTCTGTGATTTTATGATAAATTACAAGTGAATCCTTGTAGGTAAGTAATTATTACCTAACAGGGCTCACCATGTTTTTTTTTATGCTTTATCAATATAACAGTTTATAGTTTGTGATTTGCCTTCATTTTGTTTTTCTACATCATCCCTTCTCATGTCACTGAATAACAATATGCTTTCTCAATCATGTCTGCTGCTGAAATACTTCTCATTATAGGAGTCATTATTGTTCTCACAAACTTTGAAATGCTTTTTTTACAGGAATGTTGAGTTGTTTTAACCTTAGTCATCAGATCTTAATTAATTAATTTGTAAAAATGACAGGATTACCCTAAGATTAAGCTTTCTTGCCCAAAAGGCCAGTTTTCATACAAGATACACTTGTGAGTGCAAAGTATATCTTGTATGTCCTGATGTATGCTTTATTTATCCAATCAGTTGGTAACATTTTGGGGCTGTTCCTTGTGTGCATGATTTAATAGTTAATTTAATATAAAATTAAGCTTTTTTTATAAATAAAAATAATAGTAACATTACAATTATCTGGGGCTTTGCTTTCTTGTAGTAAGAACAAACAGAGGAACAGATTCCATGCCTTCTTAGTTTACAGTATCTCTTTATATTGCCAATGCTAGTTGGCCTGGATCTGGTTATAGTACAGTGAATATGGAGGCCATAAGTTCCTATATCAATCAACACACTGTTGATTTAGATCTGAACCTGTAATTGTTCTCATCATACATATTTTGGACAGTAAGTTAGAGAGAAATTATTAGATCAACAGCTTCTTAATAAAAAATTCTACCCACCCGCCTTTTTTTTTATTTTGGCTAAATTAAAAGATCTGTCTAAAAATATTGACGATCCTTTTATTGGTGTTATTTTATTCACTCTTTCTTGTCTTCAAAATCTGTGACATATGCCAACAGGGCACTGAAAACAAAACAAGGGGTAAACTTTCAAATTGTTGTGATTCTTGTACTGTACTTACATAGCCTACTTAAACCAAGAGACAGCTCTGTTTCTTATGCAATCTCAAGTATTTAGTTGTGAGGAAGAAACTAAGAAGGAAACTACAAAATAGTTCAACCTTTTCTTGCAGTTTTTCCTTTCCTTGTTGCCCTTTGCATAAATATTCATTCTCAATATCCTGAGGCAAACTCTATCATTCTCAACCAATCGTTTTACAGATAAATAAATTACAAAATAAAGCACAAAGAAGAAGCAGATAAGAGCAGTTAGCACATTTAAATTTATTTGCAGAATCATCAACAGCTATTTCTCTTGTTAGAGCATTCAGGATTCTCATTGAATGTTTTAATTTATAATTCAGCCAGTGGTTTTTATTAAGTGTTTCTACTAAGGAATTGGTACATCCCATTAAAAGTAGCTCTGTCAATTTTATTTGCCAATCCCAATAGAATTTAGGTTGATATTTTAGCTTTTAAAATAATTTAAAACGATTCTGACAGTAGTTGAAAAGGACTCCTGAGTATTAATTTATTTGTCTAAAGACTAAATGGCTTAAACACTTAAATCTGTAAATTATATTATAGTAGAATTTAAAATGAACAAAGTCTTGTATTTCCCCTCTGGAAAATGAGTTTAATTTTTTTTAAAAAAAATGTTGCCACCTTTTTGTAATGTTTGGTGCTGAATTCAAAATTATGCCTAGCTTGTCATAACTGATATGAGATATTACTTCAGAAGAAATAATGCAGTTAAGAAAATGTTTAAAAAAATTTCTTAGGAATGGTTTTTTTATACACATAACTAACTAATCATAGCTGATTTTATGAAGCTAAACAGGACCAGTCTTTATCAGTACTATGATGAGAGATCACAAGATAACCTTTGAACTAAATTGGAGGAGGAATAATAATAACAATAACAACAACAATAGCTATGGCAAATTCTGAACAAGAGAAGTTGGGAATGGAGTAGAGAAAGAAGGAAAATAATCTTCTACCTAATAAGTATAGATTGGAGAAATGAGAGGAGAGAGCACAAAAACGTCACAGGACCAGTTGGAGATAAAAGGGTGAATGAAAATGAAGACTGCTTAGAAAAAAACACACATGTAATCACAACCATGTAAAGAATTGTTTCTCTCACTAATTAGAAAATTAGTGACCAATATGAGGGTTATGAACCATTCTAAATGGAGGATGGCAAACCATTTTTTGATCTTGTTAAGAGTGTTGTGTTACAAAACAAAAGGCTTAGAAAATAAGGAAAGAAATAAAAGAAATGGGTGTGGAAGTAGAAACAATACAGGAACAGAAACTATCACCTGTAAAAAAGTATTAGATGCAAAGTGGACCTGAGAAAAGAGGATGTAGAAACTGTTGGAATCAAAGTAAAAAGAATTATGTTGCAGAGCACCCAAATTTATGGAACTAGATAGAGGTGTAAGGAAAGATGCTTGACAGAGTTGAACAATTATGGAATATTTAAATATGGAACTGAATGTTGGTTGTTGCGTGTTGTAAGAATAGGATATGATGGAATAAAAGTATGTGTAGAAATAAAGATACTGGGAATGTGGTGGCTAAGACACTGAGTGGCTAAGACACTGAGCTTGTCAATCAGAAGGTCGCCAATTCAGTGGTTTGAATCCCTAGCGCCGCATAATGGAGGGATCTCCAGTTACTTGTCCCAGCTTCTGCCAATCTAGCAGTTTGAAAGCACGTAAAAAATGCAAGTAGAAAAATAGAGACCACTTTGGTGGGAAGATAACATGTGCCTTCGGTATTGAGTCATGCCAGCCACATGACCACGGAGACATCTTCGGACAGCACTGGCTCTTCGGCTTAGAAATGGAGATGATCACCACTCCCTAGAGCCAGAAACAACTAGGACACAGGTACGGGGAAACTTTTATCTTTAGAAATAAAGATAATGCTTAGCTAATAGTTTAGCACTGAATCTATATATATAAAAGCCACTCATGCCATATCACGAAATCTCCAGAACCGTAATGCCTACAAACTTGCCAGGTGTGTTCCTCTTGGCTTCTAGGTGCTCACTAAGAAGGGATTTTTGGAAATGACCATCAGAGCATTAATTTTTCCTATATTATGATTAACACGCTCTGATGCTAAGGAGTTCTACTCCCCCTCCCCACCTGAAAAGAAATCTGTTCCAAATGCAAAGCACAAGCAGAGAAGAGGAGTTTCACTTTCAATTTTACTTTCAGAGCAGCAACCAGGGGATAGGATAGGGGAGGCTTCTGTGAGGCAAGCCTGAGGGACAGAAGGGGATAGGATGGGGTGGCTTCTGTGGGGCAAGCCTGAGGGAGAGAAGGGAATAGGATAGGATAGAGTTCTGTGGGCCAAGGCTGAGGGAGAGAAGGGGAGAGGAAAGACTGATCATAACTATTCATTAATTTTCAAGCTATAAGTGTCGATTTATCAAGCCTGATCACATAGTTTCTTAGAAAAGCATGGGTATTCAGCTAGTCTATAATAAGACAAGGATGTAAGGAATATTTATATTGATTATAAGGATATGGCGTTAGACACTCTAAGTGTACTTTTGTATAAGATAATGTTATGTTGGTGACTGAAAGCCCAAATGATTTCAGTGAACATTAGATCAATCACATGATGCAAGGAAGAATATGGATCTGAAAATTAGTCAACAAAGGCCTGGTTAGTTGTGTTAGGAATGAACCATTATATATTATAAATGAATGGTGGAAAATCAGAAACAATAGATGCATTTCTGCATATGCACTATACTGAACACCTGTAGGGTCCTTCCCCAAAATAATGTTCAAAATGTTGATTTGTTTATTTAACTGTCTTTTCTCCGTATGAATGAGTCTTCTTCATTCAATGATAGGTCTGAGAAAATGTGCTTCCTACTAATCTGTTGTATATATTCTTTTTAAAAAACAATATATTTCATATGCTATAGTGATAACACATTGTTCTCAGATTAAAGAAAGATGCATAAGCAGGATATAATGCGTCATTCACACAATAGGCTGAGTTTGCCAGTGAACCTCGTCAAAACAAATGAGAAAATAACTCAAATCCTCAAATGGCAGTTTAGCCTAGAAACTGATATCTTCAATCAAAGTTTCTTTTTTGAATACATAATGTTATTAAGAATTTATATTATAATAAATCAAATACAAATTAAAATGAAAGAAAAGAGAATAGAAAGGAGAAAAAAATATATGAATAAAAATGATTTTACTGATTTTATTATGATTCCAAGAAGCTAATGGCAAATCATATTTGTGTTGTTGCCAATAACTCTTTATTAATTTAGTCACCAGCAACTGAGCTCAATTTGAGGACTTATATCTCCTATTATTACACCATTCTATTTTTTTTCCAAATAATGAAGTGGCTGTAAACATTTTGAATTAAATTCTCTGGCTAAATCCTGCATTCAGTTAATTATTATGTCTTTAAGTCTCAAATCAAATTCTACCCTCTAAACCCGTGATGGCGAAACTATGGCACATATGCCAGAAGTGGCACACAGAGTCATCTCTCTGGACATGCCAGCCATTGCCCATTGCTGTTCCGGGTTCTGGTGCGCCAGTCAGCTGGTCTTGTGGGAGCACCAGAAACTTGAAGAGCAGCTCTCTGGAGCACATGTGCACACCGGGAAGCTGAGCTTCCGGTTTCTGACACACACATGCGCACTGGCTAGCTGGTCTTCACTTGCACATGCACACCAGAAACCAGAAGCTCAGTTTCCCGGCGCTTGCATGCACACCGGGGAACTATTCCGGTTTCCAATACTCCTGCTTGTGTGCACTGGGGAGCTGATCTTCTGGTTTCTGGTGCTCCCCCGCGCACTGGTGCTCCCATTTCAGCACTCGGTGCCGAAAAGGTTTGTCAACACTGCTATAAACCTTGATAGATTCAAATTGGAATTTGGCTGATTCATACATCTCAATTTGATAGATAAACTGAATTTTTGCTTCTACAAAGAATATAAATGTAAAAGATAAGATTTGCGGAAATTATATGTTTATAAGCTTTAGATAATTGTTCTAGAGAAAACTCAGTGACTTCTCTGTTAAAATATTTTGTTGTTGTTGTTAGTCGCGAAGTCGTGTCCGACCCATCGCGACCCCATAGAGAACATTCCTCCAGGCCTTCCTGTCCTGTACCGTCCCCCAGAGTCCATTTAAGCTCACACTTACTGTTTCAGTGACTCCATCCAGCCACCTCATTCTCTGTCATCCCGTTCTTCTTTTGCCCTCAATTGTTCCCAGCATTAGGCTCTTCTCCAGTGAGCAAATATTTTGTTGGGCACTGCAACTGTAGTTACTATAAAACAGTGGTTCCCAACCTTTTCTTGTTTGAGGCACAACCTTTTCTTGTTTGAGGCACCCTTGGAAAGCCTTTCAAAAGTTCCCGGCACCCTTATAAGGAAATAGATATTTAAAATCTCCGTAGCTCAAAAGTTCCCGGCACCCTCAAAAGATCTCACGGCACCCCTTAGTGCCGCGGCACACTGGTTGGGAACCACTGCTATAAAATATGTGCCAGAAATTTTTAAAAATGGAAAAAATATAGAAGATAATTCCGGAGTTCTCTTCTACAGATAACTTGCAGATAAGTAGGAAGTTATTATTAATATTTGACTTCCTAATACTTTTACTTAACATAATTGTTTACATTTTTGAATCCTTTATTGAATAGGACACCTTTTTCTTTCAGAAACATTTTTTGATGTTTCACATTATCATCATAACTCCAACATACCTTCCATTTTCTTATTTAACAACACTTAGTTCCCTATATTTTCATATGCTATGAATTTTTGTAGAATTTCTTTACAATGTGTGGCCATATCCATTCTAAATGGTTAGCTTAGATCCTGATTTTTTTACTGTTGATACATGATGGAAAAAATCTTAAAAAGCAGGCAGATAATAGTAAATAGTAATAAATTTGGAATATCGCATAGCATTAAATTTGAAAACGGTATATAGAATCCCACATGGGGAAAAATACTGCCATTTGTTTTCCATTTCTTTTGTGATATAGTATTGATACTATACTGCAGATAATTTTCACTTAACTGGGACTGGCAACTCCAACACTAAGTGATACAGTCATTGTGTGACACATCACAAGACTGCAGCAGATCTCACTTTCCCTGGAATTATTAAGCAAATCACGCGTGGTCATTAAGTAAGAAATCATGTCACTGCAACCTGTGACTTTACCGCCAGCTTCTTCATTAACTCTGCTTGTTGGAAGTCAGATGTGAAGCACACAAAGACGAAGATCATATGACTGCAGCATGCTGTGATAGTCACAAACACCTGCTAGTTGCAAAGTGCCTGAATTTCAATCACTACTGATTATGGAGTTCTGCAACAGACAAAATGTGAGCATCCATTGTAAAGTTACTTTTTCAGTGCTGCTCTAACTTTAAGCAGTCACTAAATAAACAAGGACTAGCTGTATATTCTTTCCAAGTCGCATATAGCTCTCTGTTTTAGCCAGTGATATAAACTTACACAGTTAGTTTATTACCTCTACAATATTTACTGCTCTCTCTCCTCTTAGTGATTCCTCCTCCTATTCTGCTTTGCAAAATACCGATAAATAAAATAACATAAAAAACGTATTTCAACCAGGAAAAAAATATTTATTTTATTTGTACCTTGCCGTTACTATTTTTACAAATAACTCAAAGCGGTGAACATATGCCACCACACCGTCCTCTTGTTTTTCCCACAACAATCTTGTGAAGTGTATAAGGCTGAGATACAAAGTCATCAGTTGGATAAGGCAGGATTTAAATTCAGTTTCCCATTTTCTAGTTGGTGCCTTAATCACTAGATCAAAATTGAGTTATTTCTAGGAAAAGCAAAAGGCAGGAGACTTTTCAAGGCCGAACGCTCCTGAGAGTATATGAAATTTTTTGAATTACTTCTAATTATTTTCTGCTAAAATCAGTATGCAGAAAGTGTTTTAAAATTAAAAAGAAAAGCTTTGATCAGACTTGCCTATTTTTATTTATTTATTTATTTTGTCAAGCATGTATGAGAAAACAAGTATAAGTATGAACATAACATATAAACATATAAGTATATACATATTAAATGAGTACGAATAAATGGGAACAGTAAGATAGGGATGGTAGGCACGTTGGTGCACTTATGAACGCCCCTTACAGACCTCTTAGGAATGGAGTGAGGTCAACAGTAGACAGTCTAAGATTAAAGTTTTAAGAATTTGAGGATGTAACAACAGAGTCAGGTAGTGAGTTCCAGGCATTGACCATTCTGTTGCTGAGGTCATATTTTCTGCAATCGAGTTTGGAGCCGTTTACTGAGTTTGTATCTATTGTGTGCTTGTGTATTGTTGTGGTTGAAACTGAAATAGTCATTGACGGGTAGGGCGTTGTAGCAGACAATTTTGTGTACTAAGCTTAGGTCAGACCATAGGCGGTGTAGTTCTAGGTTGTCCAGGTCCAAAATTTCAAGCCTGGTAGCATAATGATGGATGCTATATATTGTTAATATGTTCAGTATGAAGCAGTTTAGTCACACAACAGTTTGAAATATAGAAAAGCAGCCAGACCCTTTCAGAAATACTGAAAATGGAAAGCTGATTCCTGTAATAGAAAGCTACAAAATGGAAAAGGAATTAATATCTTGGTTCTAATCTCAAAGGGGATATACTTGTAATGTTTTAAATGTCAGCTGCCACTATAAAAGTGGGTCTAAATAAACTTCCAGATCTTCTCACTGAGTTGTTGTCCTTCTATCAGGATCTGTCACTGTGAGGGAGACGATGAAAGCCCCCTCATCACACCATGTCGCTGCACAGGGACCCTACGCTTCGTTCATCAGGCTTGTCTCCATCAATGGATTAAGAGCTCAGACACACGTTGCTGTGAACTCTGCAAGTATGACTTCATCATGGAGACTAAACTTAAACCTCTCCGAAAGGTAAGATGAAAACAGTCTAAGCAACTGTAATCTGCCATTACTCTTTCTTTTCTAGGTTGTCTGATATGTGTTGTTTGGTTTTGTGCTATCTGTTCATTGTATTATTTTTGTAAAAAGAATCCAGCTGTTACTTCCAGTAAGCTGATACCTTACCAGACAGCCGTGAAGGTGCAGTGGTTAGAATGCAGAATTACCAGGGGTCGGTCCCTAGGGGTTTGCAGGGGTTCGGGAGAACCTCTAGCTAAGATTCTATGCAGTTCAGAGAACCTCCAAATCCCATTCCTGGCTGGCTCCACCCACTCCACCCCTCCCAGAAGTCCTCACATGGCCCATTTTTGTTAAGTTCGGGAAGTAACGAGGCTGGAGACCAGGGTAGTGACAACAGCTCTTTAATATAGGGTGAACCCAGCAACAGGCTGGGGGAAAAACCTCTCCTTTTATACAGTTCTGCTGGAGGTTTCACCAATCAGCAACGTGCTGATTTCCGCTCAAATATTTAAAGGCACAAACATGAATACATAACACTCCTCCTCCCAGAAAACACTTTGCCTCTATTTACATTTTATTTACATGTTATTTTTCACGTAGTCACGCAAATAACCTGGGCGTCTCCTAGTTCTTGCAGACCTCCGCGGTTCAGTCCTGGGTGGTGTTTTGAGCTGTTCGGAGGGTCTGTTTTCTCCTCCCAGCTCTTTCTCTAAGCCATCGGGCCCTGGATTATTTACAGATTCTTTTTCTTGGCCATCCGGCCTGGATTACTTTGTCATTTTCCTTGTCGTTTCCTCTGAACCTGATGGCGTCGCTGGACCTCCGGGACCTCAGCTAAGTCTTGCGCATCCCGGGTCATGGTCAGCTGTGGGTTCAAATAAGGAGGGTCATAATTTATTTCCTGTGGCTTAGGTTGTTCAGTTATTCGCTCCTTATCTGATCTATGTGGCGCCCATACTCGGTTGTCTTGTAATTCACCAAGTATGACTTTGGGCCGGTTGCTTTTATTATTTGCCCTGCGAGCCAACTTGGGCCGTCCCGTAGTTGCGGGCCCACACTGGTGCTCCCATTTCAGCACTCGGTGCCGAAAAGGTTTGTCAACACTGCTATAAACCTTGATAGATTCAAATTGGAATTTGGCTGATTCATACATCTCAATTTGATAGATAAACTGAATTTTTGCTTCTACAAAGAATATAAATGTAAAAGATAAGATTTGCGGAAATTATATGTTTATAAGCTTTAGATAATTGTTCTAGAGAAAACTCAGTGACTTCTCTGTTAAAATATTTTGTTGTTGTTGTTAGTCGCGAAGTCGTGTCCGACCCATCGCGACCCCATAGAGAACATTCCTCCAGGCCTTCCTGTCCTGTACCGTCCCCCAGAGTCCATTTAAGCTCACACTTACTGTTTCAGTGACTCCATCCAGCCACCTCATTCTCTGTCATCCCGTTCTTCTTTTGCCCTCAATTGTTCCCAGCATTAGGCTCTTCTCCAGTGAGCAAATATTTTGTTGGGCACTGCAACTGTAGTTACTATAAAACAGTGGTTCCCAACCTTTTCTTGTTTGAGGCACAACCTTTTCTTGTTTGAGGCACCCTTGGAAAGCCTTTCAAAAGTTCCCGGCACCCTTATAAGGAAATAGATATTTAAAATCTCCGTAGCTCAAAAGTTCCCGGCACCTCAAAGATCTCACGGCACCCCTTAGTGCCGCGGCACACTGGTTGGGAACCACTGCTATAAAATATGTGCCAGAAATTTTTAAAAATGGAAAAAATATAGAAGATAATTCCGGAGTTCTCTTCTACAGATAACTTGCAGATAAGTAGGAAGTTATTATTAATATTTGACTTCCTAATACTTTTACTTAACATAATTGTTTACATTTTTGAATCCTTTATTGAATAGGACACCTTTTTCTTTCAGAAACATTTTTTGATGTTTCACATTATCATCATAACTCCAACATACCTTCCATTTTCTTATTTAACAACACTTAGTTCCCTATATTTTCATATGCTATGAATTTTTGTAGAATTTCTTTACAATGTGTGGCCATATCCATTCTAAATGGTTAGCTTAGATCCTGATTTTTTTACTGTTGATACATGATGGAAAAAATCTTAAAAAGCAGGCAGATAATAGTAAATAGTAATAAATTTGGAATATCGCATAGCATTAGATTTGAAAACTGTATATAGAATCCCACATGGGGAAAAATACTGCCATTTGTTTTCCATTTCTTTTGTGATATAGTATTGATACTATACCGCAGATAATTTTCACTTAACTGGGACTGGCAACTCCAACACTAAGTGATACAGTCATTGTGTGACACATCACAAGACTGCAGCAGATCTCACTTTCCCTGGAATTATTAAGCAAATCACGCGTGGTCATTAAGTAAGAAATCATGTCACTGCAACCTGTGACTTTACTGCCAGCTTCTTCATTAACTCTGCTTGTTGGAAGTCAGATGTGAAGCACACAAAGACAAAGATCATATGACTGCAGCATGCTGTGATAGTCACAAACACCTGCTAGTTGCAAAGTGCCTGAATCTCAATCACTACTGATTATGGAGTTCTGCAACAGACAAAATGTGAGCATCCATTGTAAAGTTACTTTTTCAGTGCTGCTCTAACTTTAAGCAGTCACTAAATAAACAAGGACTAGCTGTATATTCTTTCCAAGTCGCATATAGCTCTCTGTTTTGTAGTGATATAAACTTACACAGTTAGTTTATTACCTCTACAATATTTACTGCTCTCTCTCCCCTTAGTGATTCCTCCTTCTATTCTGCTTTGCAAAATACCGATAAATAAAATAACATAAAAAACGTATTTCAACCAGGGAAAAAATATTTATTTTATTTGTACCTTGCCGTTACTATTTTTACAAATAACTCAAAGCGGTGAACATATGCCACCACACCGTCCTCTTGTTTTTCCCACAACAATCTTGTGAAGTGTATAAGGCTGAGATACAAAGTCATCAGTTGGATAAGGCAGGATTTAAATTCAGTTTCCCATTTTCTAGTTGGTGCCTTAATCACTAGAGCAAAATTGAGTTATTTCTAGGAAAAGCAAAAGGCAGGAGACTTTTCAAGGCCGAACGCTCCTGAGAGTATATGAAATTTTTTGAATTACTTCTAATTATTTTCTACTAAAATCAGTATGCAGAAAGTGTTTTAAAATTAAAAAGAAAAGCTTTGATCAGACTTGCCTATTTTTATTTATTTATTTATTTTGTCAAGCATGTATGAGAAAACAAGTATAAGTATGAACATAACATATAAACATATAAGTATATACATATTAAATGAGTACGAATAAATGGGAACAGTAAGATAGGGATGGTAGGCACGTTGGTGCACTTATGAACGCCCCTTACAGACCTCTTAGGAATGGAGTGAGGTCAACAGTAGACAGTCTAAGATTAAAGTTTTGAGAATTTGAGGATGTAACAACAGAGTCAGGTAGTGAGTTCCAGGAATTGACCATTCTGTTGCTGAAGTCATATTTTCTGCAATCGAGTTTGGAGCCGTTTACTGAGTTTGTATCTATTGTGTGCTTGTGTATTGTTGTGGTTGAAACTGAAATAGTCATTGACGGGTTGGCCGTTGTAACAGACAATTTTGTGTACTAAGCTTAGGTCAGACCGTAGGCGGTGTAGTTCTAGGTTGTCCAGGTCCAAAATTTCAAGCCTGGTAGCATAATGATAGATGCTATATATTGTTAATATGTTCAGTATGAAGCAGTTTAGTCACATAACAGTTTGAAATATAGAAAAGCAGCCAGACCCTTTCAGAAATACTGAAAATGGAAAGCTGATTCCTGTAATAGAAAGCTACAAAATGGAAAAGGAATTAATATCTTGGTTCTAATCTCAAAGGGGATATACTTGTAATGTTTTAAATGTCAGCTGCCACTATAAAAGTGGGTCTAAATAAACTTCCAGATCTTCTCACTGAGTTGTTGTCCTTCTATCAGGATCTGTCACTGTGAGGGAGACGATGAAAGCCCCCTCATCACACCATGTCGCTGCACAGGGACCCTACGCTTCGTTCATCAGGCTTGTCTCCATCAATGGATTAAGAGCTCAGACACACGTTGCTGTGAACTCTGCAAGTATGACTTCATCATGGAGACTAAACTTAAACCTCTCCGAAAGGTAAGATGAAAACAGTCTAAGCAACTGTAATCTGCCATTACTCTTTCTTTTCTAGGTTGTCTGATATGTGTTGTTTGGTTTTGTGCTATCTGTTCATTGTATTATTTTTGTAAAAAGAATCCAGCTGTTACTTCCAGTAAGCTGATACCTTACCAGACAGCCGTGAAGGTGCAGTGGTTAGAATGCAGAATTACCAGGGGTCGGTCCCTAGGGGTTTGCAGGGGTTCGGGAGAACCTCTAGCTAAGATTCTATGTAGTTCAGAGAACCTCCAAATCCCATTCCTGGCTGGCTCCACCCACTCCACCCCTCCCAGAAGTCCTCACATGGCCCATTTTTGTTAAGTTCGGGAAGTAACGAGGCTGGAGACCAGGGTAGTGACAACAGCTCTTTAATATAGGGTGAACCCAGCAACAGGCTGGGGGAAAAACCTCTCCTTTTATACAGTTCTGCTGGAGGCTTCGTCCAATCAGCAACGTGCTGATTTCCCGCTCAAATATTTAAAGGCACAAACATGAATACATAACACTCCTCCCCTCCCAGAAAACACTTTGCCTCTATTTACATTTTATTTACATGTTATTTTTCGACGTAGTCACGCAAATAACCTGGGCGTCTCCTAGTTCTTTCAGACCTGCGCGGTTCAGTCCTGGGTGGTGTTTTGAGCTGTTCGAAGGGTCTGTTTTCTCCTCCCAGCTCTTTCTCTAAGCCATCGGGCCCTGGATTATTTACAGATTCTTTTTCTTGGCCATCCGGCCCTGGATTACTATTGTCATTTTCCTTGTCGTTTCCCTCTGGAACCTGATGGCGTCGCTGGACCTCCGGGACCTCAGCTAAGTCTTGCGCATCCCCCGGGTCATGGTCAGCTGTGGGTTCAAATAAGGAGGGGTCATAATTTATTTCCTGTGGCTTAGGTTGTTCAGTTATTCGTCTCCTTATCTGATCTATGTGGCGCCTCCATACTCGGTTGTCTTGTAATTCGACCAAGTATGACTTTGGGCCGGTTGCTTTTATTATTTGCCCTGCGAGCCAACTTGGGCCGTCCCCGTAGTTGCGGGCCCACACTCGGTCGCCTATGCCCAATTCCCTTGTTTTGTCTATTCCCCCCTTGTAACCCTCTGGTGTGTAATGGGGACTCAAACGGTCAAGTGGGCACCGGAGTTTCCGTCCCATCAATAGTTCGGCTGGGCTTCTGCCTGTAGCAGTGCTTGGGCTTCTGTGCTGAACGGCTAGAAAGAAGTCTATTTTTGTTTGCCAGTCACCTGGCTTGAGCCTGGACAATGCCTCCTTAGCGCTCCGGACGGAACGCTCTGCAAGGCCATTCGACGCAGGGTGGAAAGGCGCAGAGAGGGCATGCCGGATGCCCTCCTCTGCCAAGTATTCCTCGAACTGGGCTGCCGTGAATTGCGGGCCGTTGTCGGACACCAGAGTGTCAGGCAACCCGTGGGTTGCGAATAGGTGGCGCAGGGCTGCGATTACTGCCTCGGCCGTAGTGGATTTCATAAGTATGATCTCCAACCATTTAGAGAATGCGTCGACAACCACTAGGAAAGTTTGGCCATGGAAAGGGCCAGCAAAATCAATATGGATTCTTGACCAGGGCCCTTGGGGTTTTTCCCATTCCCTGACTGGGGCTGTTGGGGGTAGGGGTCTGGACTCTTGGCAAGCCTGGCATTTCCCCACCCTCTCAGCAATCTCTGAGTCCATGAGTGGCCACCAAACATAGCTTCTCGCTAGCCCCTTCATCCGGACGATCCCTGGGTGGCCCTCGTGGAGTAGGTCCAGTACCTTTCCCCTTAGCTTATCGGGGATTACCACACGATCACCCCATAACAGGCACCCCCCTTGAGCCGAGAGCTCATCCCGTTTTTTAACAAACTCCTTAAAACGTTCGCCCGGCGCAGCGGGCCACCCTCTTTGTACCCAACCGAGTACAGTCCTTAACATAATGTCCCGGTATGATGCCCGAGCCACTTCCTTAGATGTGACTGGGCCAGAGTCCAAAGAGTCAATAAGCAGGACGGGCGTCCCCGGCGTAGGGTCTTCGATGGCCCCTGGTAGTGGGCATCTGCTTAACGCGTCTGCATGCCCCACTTCTTTTCCTGGTCGATGCTGCAGCTTGTACGAATAAGCGGCTAAGAAAATAGTCCAACGGGTCAAGCGTGGCGAAAGTGCCACAGGCGTTGGGCGGTCGCCAGCCAGTATCCCTAGTAGCGGTCTGTGGTCAGTCACGATTTCAAAATCCCGCCCAAAGACATATTCGTGGAATTTTTTAACCCCTGACACAATGGCTAGTGCTTCTTTATCTAATTGGCTGTAATTTCTCTCTGGGGAGGACATCGTTCTAGAGTAAAAAGCTATAGGGGCTTCTGTGCCGTTTGGAAGTCTATGGCTGAGTACAGCCCCCACCCCATAAGGGGAGGCATCGCAGACCAGCACTAGGGGCAATGAGTTGTGGTATTGGATGAGCAGGCTATCACTTGAGAGCAGGTTCTTTACTGCCTCAAAAGCCCTGTTTTCCGACTTTCCCCAAGACCAAACAGTATTTTTCCCTAACAGTCTATGCAGCGGTTCGGCAACGGTCGCTTTGTTCTTTAAAAAGACCGCGTAAAAATTCACTAACCCCAGGAATGCCTGCAGCTCTGCTTTGTTTTTGGGCGCTGGAGCCTCTCTAATTGCCTTGACCTTGCTCTCAGTAGGGTGAATTCCTTCTTGTCTATCCGTAGCCCAAGAACTCGACGGATTCGACCCCTATCTGGCATTTGTTTACCTTGACTTTTAATCCGGCTGTCCGAAAATGCCCAAAACCTTTCTTAAACGCCTCCCCAATTCCTCCATGTTTTCCCTGAAATTAGGACATCATCAAGTAGGGAACTACCCTGGGAGCCCTGTAGAAGTCGTTCCATTAGGTTTTGGAACAGCCCTGGTGCCACACTCACCCCAAATTGCAATCGGGTGCACTTGAAGGCCCCCTGTGCGTTACAATCGTTTGGGCTTGGCTGTGCGGCGTCTACGGGCAGTTGTTGGTAGGCTTGGGCCAAGTCTAACTTTGCAAAGACTTGCCCTCGCCCCAAAGAGTGCAGCAGATGTTGCACCACTGGAACCGGTAAGCGCTTTTCTGTAAGGCTTTGTTAGCGTCGCCTTGTAGTCAGCGCAAATTCTAATTGACCCGTCTGGTTTTATTGGGGTGACGATTGGCGCCTCCCACTTTGCGTGATCGACTGGCACCAAAATCCCTGATTTTATGAGCTTATCTAGCTCCTTATCGATTTTTGGTTTTAGGGCAAAGGGACTCTCCTCGCCTTAAGCCTAATGGGAGCTACCTGGGGTCTAAGTTGAAGGAAATAGGGGTCCCTTGTACTTGCCCAGGCAGTCCTTGAAGACATCTTCGAACTCGTTAAAGAGAATGTCTTTCAGGTTACAGTCACTCCTGTAGATGCCAGTCACTCCCATGCCCAGGGCACGAAACCAGTCTAGTCCCAACAGACTGGGCAGAGTTCCTTCGACGATCGTGATGGGCAGGGTCTCTATGTGGTCCGACTCGACTCGGACGGAGGTGGTCCTCGAACAGGGATGCGATTCCCTGGTAGTCATGGATTCGCAGCCGTTGTGCTTGCAGGTGGCGCTTCGCGACTGACGGCAGTGACTTCGCCAAAGTGTCCCAGGACATGATGGTGATCGCTGATCCCGTGTCTACTTCGAGCCGGCACCGTACTCCCTCTATTTTTGGTCTGGTGAAGATCTTCTTCTCCACTCGGGTCGAGGCGCGGCCTATGACCACAGTCGTTTGGTTTGAATCCGCGCCTTTTTTGTTTGAGCCTTGCCGATTCCGCGCTCTGATTGGCCGATTCCGCGCTCTGATTGGCCGATTTGAATTTTCGGCGGGAAGGTTGGGCCGCTCGACAAACTTGAGCTAGGTGCCCCTTCTTTCCGCACCGCCGACATGTCGCGTCCTTAAATTTGCAGCGTTGGCGCTGGTGTTGACCACCGCAGCTTCCGTGACTCGCCTCGGTCCCCTTTGTCGCGTTTCTCGGTTCTGCAGACCCTTCCTCATCTTCACCGCCGGATTCGGTCTGAACCTCCTCCTGGTGCACTGGGGTTGTCTTCGCGCTTGCCTTGTGGGACCGGCTTTTGCAGTGTCTCCGCCGCTTGGGTGGACATTTCATGTGCTCTGGCTTCGCCCAGAGCGCTGGCCAGCGCCAGGTTGTTCTTTGCTAGCAGCCGCCGCCGCAAACGGATATCTCGGACCCCTCGGATGAGTTGCTCGAGGAGCACCTCGCCCAGGTCGCGGTATCCGCAGTCCTTGGACGCTTTTCTTAGGGCGGCCATGTAGTCACCGGCGGATTCGCCTCCATCTGTCTTCGCCTCCGAATTCAAACCGCCGCACGATTTGGACGGTGTTGGCCAAGTGGTTCCTTAGTAAAGTCTGTAGAGTTGGCCACGACACTGATTGTAGCGGCATTGGCTCTGCCAGGGCTTCCGCGATATCAATGACCTCCGGACCGCAGTGGCTTAAGAAATAAGCCCTTTTCCGGTTATCTGGAACTCCTTGCAGTTCGTTGGCTTCTAGAAAGCTCAAACGGGTCATATACGTTCCCCATTTCTCTTTAGCCGGGTCAAACGGTGCGGGCGGAGTGTAACTGGCCATCTCCGCTTTTCTGCCCTGTGTTTGCTGGGTTCGGGTCTATCGTGCTTCAGCTCGGTTCTGGTTCTCCTTAGCCTCGAAATCCCACCCTCGTCGCCAGTGTTAAGTTCGGGAAGTAACGAGGCTGGAGACCAGGGTAGTGACAACAGCTCTTTAATATAGGGTGAACCCAGCAACAGGCTGGGGGGAAAACCTCTCCTTTTATACAGTTCTGCTGGAGGCTTCGTCCAATCAGCAACGTGCTGATTTCCCGCTCAAATATTTAAAGGCACAAACATGAATACGTAACAATTTTGGATACAGGTAAGTGCAGGGCGTGCACGGAAGCTCGGGGAGGGCGAAAAATGGGCCTACTGGAAGTTCTGGAATGTCAGAAACGGGCCTGTTTCCTGCCTCTGGAGCCTGGGGAGACCGTTTTTGCCCTCCTGGAGATTCGGGGGAAAACTCTGGAGCCCGGGTAGGGCAAAAAGCCCCCCTTCCACCATGGTTCAGGAGGCCGACTAGGCCATGCCCACCATAGCCAGCCTACCCAGCAACTGGGCAGAGAACCCCTTGCTACAATTTTTGAAGCCCACCCCTGAGTATTACATGCTAAGTCACTGTTCACTGCCAGGAGTTCGATTCTGACTCAGCCCTCCATCTTTCACAGTTTGGTTAAATGAGTACCCTGATTGTTGGGGGCAATATGCTGAATCTGTAAAACACTCAAATAATAATAATAATAATAATTTAATTTGTATACCGCCCTTCTCCCAGAGGACTCAGGGCGGTGAACAGGCAGATAAAATAAAGACAATACATTCAATAAAAACAATATTATAAAAAACTTATTCCAATAGCCTAAATTTAAAATACAATACAGAATATAAAATAAACCCCAATAAAATCCATATTTAAAACCCTATTAAGCCAGTCCTGCTCGAAAGAATAGATATGTTTTAAGCTCGCGGCGAAAAGTCCGGAGGTCTGGAAGTTGTCGAAGTCCTGGGGGAAGCTCATTCCAGAGGGTAGGTGCCCCCACCTGGGGGTCGCCAGCCTGCATTGTCTGGCTGACGGCACCCTGAGGAGGCCCTCTCTATGAGAGCGTGCAGTCGGTGGGAGGCATGTGGTAACAGAAGGCGGTCCCGAAGATATCCCGGTCCTATGCCATGGAGCGCTTTAAAGGTGGTAACCAACACCTTGAAGTGCACTCGGAAAACCACAGGTAGCCAGTGCAGCCTGCGCAGGATCGGTGTTATATGGGAGCCACGAGTGGCTCCCTCTATCACCCGCGCGGCTGCATTCTGAACTAACTGAAGTCTCCGGGTGCACCTCAAGGGGTGCATCCTCAAAGAGGATTGTAAAGCACTATGAAGTGGTATATAAGTCTAGTGGCTATTGCTATTGTAAAAGGATTACAAATCTGATCACATTCCATACATACTTTACACACATTCATGTTATCCAGAGAGTGGATTTCTAGACTGAATGTCACTATTGCCCTTTGGGTAATATGTTGGAGGCTGTATACCCTATAGTGGAGTGAAGGTATGATAATCTTAAACTAAGTTTCATTTTGTTGATATTTTAAATATAATTTCCATTTAATACAGTAATATGATTACTACCTATTCATGTATTCAAGCCTTCTTCCCTTCTGTCCACTGGTGGGATTCAAGTAATTTAACAACCGGTTCTCTGCCCTAATGATTTCTTCCAACAACCAGTTTGGCAAACTGCTCAGAAAGTTAACAACCGGTTAATCCCACCGCTGCTTCTGTCCCATTAAACACCACAAGGAGGTCACTGGTGTCTAGGAGTTATATTCAAACCTTTTGACCGGATAAAACACACAGCCCAAGGACCTCAGACTATACTTTCAGGGATCATTTCTATAGTATCCAACTAGAGAAATGCACTCGAAAGTGATTGGCTGAGATTGTGGGCCATGGCTATAACATAGTGTACTAATAACAGTATTATTTGAATAGCATTGATGATATGATTGCCTAGTAAATATGCTTTAGATACAAACTCCAAACAAACCCTTTCTAACTGTGAATTATTCCATACCACATGTTTCTGCAGATTTTCCAGGACTTTTATCTACAGCCATATTTGGCAAAATATTTGCTATTATGGGACGGTTCTTACTGTTTTATTTGATCAAATTATTTGTTCAGCAATTTAGGAAAATGAAATGCAAATTCTTTAATGCGTTACAAAACTAAATCATGTAATAGAATATATTCAAATCTGTGTATATGCCATGATGCATAGAACTGCAGAAGAACAACAGATAATATTAATGAAAAATAAAACCAATTATTTGAAAAGATATATCCTAATGGTTATTTGCGTTGTTCTAAAACATATTTATGTTTATAAATAGGTATTAAAATTATTTAAACACTTCAAAAGGTATGAATATGGAGCTTTGCCAAGCATTTTATCTATACGAATGTTAAAAGCTTTCTCAATTATATTTGTTAAGCAGAAGAAAAATGTATTTTTTGCAAAATGCATTACTTATACCAAACCATTATTAAGAGAACAGCAAGTCCTAGCAGACATTGACAAAGGGTGGAATGGATTCTATAATAAAATTTAAGGCTATAATAAATAACCAGCATGTAAAATTCTGTTTTTTCTGTGACAATATAAATTACTTTAGTATGTAATTTTATTTTTGTGTAATTATTTGCCTGCTTCTTTATTTACTTATCTGCTTATTTAGAACAGTGTTCAAATAAGTCTAGTTAAAAATTTGCATCAGATCATCTAGAGTGTGGTGATAGAGTATTTATCTTGGTGAAACTCAGGATGTTCACTTATAAACGTCATGCTTTGGCATTGCAGAGGCTGAATTTGTGGGGTTAATGAATTGATCACACTTTTATAATTTTGCATCGGTAACTCCATGTGCATTCATAATTGTGACAGTTATACAAGCTGAAATTGAAACCTACATGAACTTTAGATGTTCCTGATTTATTTCACTAATCTTTCTAAACTGATCACTAATCCCATTCAGCCATTTGAGCATGTCAGAGCTATAAACTATTCTGGGCCTTCCTCTTCCATTCCTTTCATAATGTATACATTTTCTGTACTATTGTTTGAATAGTATTTCGGTACTGAGAAAAGCTTAAAAATAGGTATGTACAGATATCAATAAAAATTGCTTTTAGTCGTATTAGTTATGTTAATAGCAAGGAAATATTTTGGCAATGTTTACATTGGTTAATTCCACTTGCAGAATAATTATAGAAAAAAGTATCTTTAGTTCCTTCCCCTTGTTTTATATGTTATCCTAATTTTTCTACAATATAGTGTCAGGACAAATATTTTTCAAGGCATTGAAAATACCATGATGACTAAAAACCTTACTTAACAGTTTCCGTGGTCTTTGACACTTCACAGACATTGTCATTATTCTAACACAGAGTATCTATCAGAGCTTTGAGAAAGAGGGAAGGGAAGAGGCAAGACAACCAAGTGTCGAGTCATAGGATATAGTGACCAGACGTCCCGCTTTTGGCGGGACAGTACCGTTTTTTAAAAATTTGTCCCGCGTCCCACGGCATTCTGAAAAAGTCCCGATTGAGACTTCCTGCAAAGGCTTCGAAGGGGTGAGGGTTCATTTTGCAGCATCCGTTCATTTTAGGCAGAGTCGAATCTCCCCCCACCCAGGAGAGTGAGAGCGAGCGAGGGTCCTTGGGCTTTCACGCGGAGTTTTCACGCAGGTCCTTGGCTTTTTGGAGTTTTCACGCGGGTCCTTCCACGAAGGTCCTTGGCTTTCACACAGAGTTTTCACGCGGGTCCTTGGCTTTTTGGAGTTTTCACGCGGGTCCTTCCACGAAGGTCCTTGGCTTTCACGCAGAGTTTTCACGCGGTCAATTTGGGCTCCACTTTGCCTCTTCCGATGCTGCTTGGCAAACCTGGGGCGGGCGGGGAGGCAGAGGAGTCCCCAAGACAGGAGATTCCTTCCAAGGGAGTGGCGAGGAGTTAGAAGAAAGGAGGGGAAGGGCGGGCAGGAGGAACCCCGCCAGCTCCGGTCCCCCTGCGAAGAGCCCGCTGGCTGCCACGGATGCGTGTGAAGTCCCCGTCCCCTCCAGGGCAGGTGGGGAGCATGTCAGGACCATTTCTCCAGCCGCCCCCCATTCCAGCCACTCCAGCTGAACCCTCCGGAGGGCTCGCCCGGAGGCCGGCTCTGCAAAGCCAACTCTGCCCAGGGAAAAGGCGGCTTCCTTGAGGAAGCAGCCGGGAGCCAAGGGAAGAGGGCTTGGAGGGATGGAGGGAGGAGGGCAACCTGGAGAGTCCCCCTCTTGCAAGAGGAAGGAGCCGGCAGAAGGGAGGCAGCGTCTCACTCTGAGCAAATGGAGAGAAAGATCTTTTTTGGGGGAGGGGGGGTTGAGGGTGGCCGCGCTTGTCTTACGCCGCCTTTGATCACTGCGCTGTAGAAGGGAAGGGAGGCAAAGCCGCGAAAAGTTTATTAGAGTGCAACAACGTCAGCACGTTCTTGGGTTGTTGGGTTTTTTTGGTCGTTGTCAACTTGTGGAACAAGGAAGGGCATGGACTTTGCATTTTGCAAGGCGGGGCGGGGCGGGGAGAACTGGGCACTGCTGTAAAGGGACCGTCAAGCATAGTTAGGCAGTTCAGATTTAAGGAGAAGTTTCGAGACAGAGATACCTGTAGGCAGGGCCAACTCTTGGGATCACATACATATACCTGTATTTAGCTTTAAGGCTACCAGATGATGGATGATGGATGGATGGATGGATGGGTTGGTGGGTGGATGGAAGGAAGGAAGGAAGGATTGGTAGACAGACTGACAGACTGACAGACAGATACTGACAGATGATAAGATTGACAGATGACAAATTTGACAGATTAGAGAGAAAGAGACAGACAGACAGAGGATGGATGGATGGATGGATGGATGGATGGATAGATAGATAGATGATAGAAAGATAGATAGATAGATGATTGTTAGGCAAACATATGATAGATAGAAAGATAGATAGATAGCAAGATAGATAGATAGATAGATAGATAGATAGATAGATAGATAGATAGATAGATAGATAATAGAAAGATAGAAAGATAGATAGAAAGATAGATGATAGATAGATGGATGGATAGATAGATAGATAGATAGATAGATAGATAGATAGATAGATAGATAGATGATTGATAGACAGACATTAGATGATAGATAGATAGACAGACAGACAGACACAGACACAGACAGATAGAAGATGGATGGATGGATGGATGGATGGATACAAATTGAGGCGAGGAGAGGCCAGGCACCCTAACCTTTGACGTGAGTGACATCAAGTTGGCCACACCCACCAAACAAGCCACACCCACAGAACCGGTAGTAAAAAAATTAGAACCCCCCTGCCCCCCCCCTCCCGGTCAATGGTGTCCCATTTTACCAATGTTAAAATCTGGTCACTATATCATAGGAGCAACAACCTGTGATTATGTAAATTGCAGTTCACATCATGGTGCATTACTTTTTGGATTGTCTTTTAAATTACTTCAGAAGTCATCTCATAGATTTAGAGTTTCTTTTGGGTTTTTTCCTGTTTTTTGGTGTGGCAACATTTATTGGTTTATGTTAGCCTTTTCCAATCAAGTGGAACGCATCAGAGTAAAAGAGGCACTGTAAAATCTAGAAACATATAAATATTGATAGCAGTGACTTGTTAAACATATTAAGTATAATCTATATTACAATATAGATACATAGGCAAGTGAAATATTCCCAGTGCTACTGTGCTTGTACTGTAGTTGTTAATTACATTGAAACAAAACTCAGATTGCTATCAAACTCTTTGCCTTCACAGTTATCACAGAAGTGGGCTTGCCAATAAAACAAAATTATTCCAGCATGATTGATGGATTTCAAAAATCTAAATTTTAGCTTTTATGGGGCAGACAAAATGTTTATCTCATTTAATTGTCCTCTAGTCAAAAGAGTTACAAATATTCTTCTGATGGGCTGGGATAGCAATTCTATGATATGCCTCAGTGGTGAAATCCAATTTTTTTTACTACTGGTTCTGCGGGTGTGGTTTGGTGGGTATGGCAGGAGAAGAATACTGCAAAATCTCCATTCCCACCCCACTCTGGGGCCAGCCAGAGGTGGTATTTGCCAGTTCTCTGAACTGCTCAAAATTTCTGCTACTGGTTCTCCAGAACCTGCTGGATTTCACCCCTGATATGCCTGAAGGGCAACTTCGATGACTGCCGATTGTAAAATCTTCCACCTCTGATTGCTCAAATGTCAACTCAGAAATATAATACTGACTTTTAGTTGTTAGTTCTAAATCTGGGCTAAAATTAAAGAAATTCAATGGACCTGCTTAAAAAAGAACTATCGGATAAAATAAAGGTCACGCTCAAGACTATGGTATAATTAAGGGAAGATATGGGTGGGAATAGAAGACACAATTATTTTTTTCATTCTCCTTTTCTTCCTAAACCTGCACATCAGAGACTTTGAAAGTTGAACCAATATATTTGAGAAACTGCAGAATTCCACTGCTTGCTTGAGAAAGCTTGTGCACCAAGCTGTTTGTGTTATAGTGAATCCGACTACTTCGTTGAAATAATACTTCAATGTAGAGTCCACTGGAGTTGAATGGCTAATTAATTCAAATAAACAAACAAAAAAATAAACAAATGCATAAATGTGAGTTCTACTGTACTAAAATCTATATGGTACAGATCAAAGAATTAAAATGCTTGTAAGCACATTATACATTTTCAAAGTTTTCCTCAAAGCTTCTTACAATAGCATCTTTTCAAACTGCCTTTCCTATTTAATCATTTGCTATTTGTTTAAAATATTTTTTTTTCTGAAACACATTTTTTATTTTTATTAGTGCTTTGGCGTGAGTATCCTGATTTTCTTTCTGTTCCTAAAATGCTGGCATGGTCATATAGAAACACTGATAATTGTTAAGTGTGCGGTGTTATGTGGAAAGTGCTTTTGTTTTGTTTTGTTTGAATTCTAAAGAAGCTTTAGCGTCTTCATTTTCTATTACTTTGTCTATTTTGTGGTCGCAAAATAATTTTGTTCTTAGTAGGCAAATGATATTTCTTGCAGATATTTCAGTGCATTATTGTTGCTATTTTCTATTTTTCTTTCTGTTTATAGTCAGTCTCTGAGATCTTACAGATCTCCAGGTGGCCTCCTGTTTCTTCAGTTTACTTGCAGGGACAACATTTGCAATCTGTTGCTGTCTTCTCAATTCTGACTCAGAATGTCTTTTTGTTCGTAAGGCTTAATCTGATGCCTTATTAGCCAGAACTAGCTCCTCTGTCTCTTTCTTGAACTTTTGTCCTCTTAATCATTAAGAGGACAACCATCTTAACCATGTGATCTATTTTGCCTACTAACAGTGGTGGAATTCAATTTTTTTTTACTACTGGTTCTGTGGGTTGGTGGACATGGTGTGGCTTGGTGGGTGTGGCAGGGGAAGGATACTGCAAAATCTCCATTCCCACCCCACCCTGGGGCCAGCCAGAGGTGGTATTTGCCGGTTCTCTGAACTGCTCAAAATTTCTGCTACCGGTTTTTCAGAGCCTGTCAGAACCTGCTGAATAGAACCTACCCCTGCCTGCTAGGGTAATTGTTTTTTTGCTTAGACTGGTCATGTAATATTTTGCCTTGGTATGTCTCTTTTCTGTTCTTCATTTGTTTTTTGCTTATGGTCTCTCCAGTATACAGTAAGCCTTCATGGTGTACTAGCTTCAGTGCATCTTCTTCATTGTCCTTCCGATATGCTTCCAATGCCCTTTTTCCTTTTTCAACTTTCTAGTCTATTTGCAACATTCCATGCCTACCTATGCTGCTTGGTAAACAGACTCTGTCAATATCTCCACCTGAATGAAGAGCGTTGTCCTTATTTTTCTGGCTGTTAGTTCTGCTTGAGTCCAGTCTATCATTTCAGCTCTGTATCTTATGACTGGAATTACCCAACTGTTAATTGCCTTGATCGTATTTCCTCCACTGAGCTTGGAATTTAAGATTTTCTTTACTGTCATTGTATATTTACTTTTAACTTTGATTTCATGTTGTCAACTTGAAAGATGCCCAGGTATTTGTAGTGATTGGCTTCATCCAGATTCTTAATGTCATTTCAAATAGGGTATCTTGATTCCTTCAGTTTTCACTATTTTTCCCCAGTTAATGGTAAGGGTGACATGTTCTCCAATCCAAACTCCCTTGAAATACCTTGGCTGTTTATATGGATGGTATTTAGCAGTGATTCAATTTCAAATGGTATTTTTCTATATCGTTTCAGACTGTACGTATGTGTTAGCCTGGCAGATGTTCTTGATGTTTGATAACCATGGCTGACTTGTTTAGTATTGTTGACAGAGGAATCAATTCAATGACAAACAGTAGTGGTGTTAGTGAGTGTCCTTGACATATTTTTCTCTTGCTATTAACTTCTCTCGGTCTACCATCATTGACCAACAACTGTGTCTTCCATTCAGCCACTGATCTTTGTGCAAAGCTGTTGATATTTCTACTGATTCCTCTTATTTCTAGACACATGATTTTCCAGGCATGTGTTATGGAGTCGAATGCCTTCTTGTAATCAATCCATGCAACATTCAGGTTGGTTTTCCTTGTGTCAAAGATTTCCAAAATCATTTTGTCAATTAGGAGTTGGTCTTTCATTCTTCTGCTGTTTGGGTAATTTCCTTTCTGCTTTAGCTGAAAACAAGGAGCTTGTTTTCAGATAGATGTTGTTGGATTGCATCAGCTACCTCACCATGCAGTTTGTTTTCTTGCCTGTAATTTGACATTTATTGGTAAACAAGTATTTGGTGTGTATTGGTTGCTTGTGAAACTGCTTTGCAGTGAATGGGTGCAGACTAGTCAAATGTTTCAGTCAAAAACCATGCAGTTCATCTTCATTTAGGACAGTTCTTGATTTTCCTTGCCATTTTTGCCATCATTTTTGTTGTTATTGGAAGTTTCTTCATTTCAGCTTCTTTTATATTCTTATTCACATCATTTATCCCAGCTCTATCTTTGTTGTATTTCTTTGTCCCATAGCTGCACCCAGAACTACACTGTTTCTTCTTTATCAGGTGTTGACCGCTTAATTGCATTCTCTCCATTAATGCACTGGTAGAAACATTTCTGATTTTACTGAAATGGAAGGTCCTGCCTATAGTGTGCAATTCAAGCCTCATATATGATGATCTTCTTGCTGTAACTGTTATTTGCCGCTTTATTATTTCCCGTTCTTCCTTGATCTTTATTTTTCCTAGGTAATACATCTTGATTAAGAAATATGGTCTTCTTGTTTTTTAATTTCTTTTAACAGATTTAACAGATGTAACAGACTTGGAAGGGACCTTGTAAATCATCTAGTCCAGTGGTGGGTTTCCAATATTCTTACCACCGGTTTGCTGTGCACACACCCCTTCCGTGCATGCGCTTTGCTTGCTTGCACGCTTCTGCATATGTGTCCAGCCTCGAAAACGTGCCTAAATAGGGCATCATAGAGCCAGGCTCCAAGATGGAAACATTTCTGGGATGTGTAGCTCATTCCATCTTTATGATGGTCCCTAGCGTTAAGGTAGAAGTTTCTCAATTACTTCAGAGTTACAATAGCCTGCTAAAATACATTTAATTTGTATATTCTGCTGTGAAAACATGTAATACTAAAAACATGGCAATTCAGTGCTACAACAGCTTAATGATGCTGGAACTGCCGGCCAGAAATGGTGTGCACTCTAGTGGTTTAAGCCCAGCTCTGTGAGATGGGGTGAGCTCCTACCACTTCCTCCCTTGCTCTTCTTCGCCCAGCAGTTCAAAAGCATGCAACATTGCAAAGTAGATATTTGGTACCACTTTGGTGGGAAAAACCTAGTTTATGTACACTGAGAGCAGAAACTGGCGCTGGACCTGGCTGGAGGCGAGGCAATGCAACATGAAGCAAGGCGAGGCAAGACCGGCAGAAGAGCCTGGAAGCATGAATGCACTGCTGTTCATATGGTATACGCTAGTCAGATGTGTACGCTAGCTCCAAGGCATAGGGTGCTTAGATCTGGCCCACGAGGCTGCCCTAGAAACAGTGAAGGACCAGTGCCGCAGTGCGTCTGCCAGCAAAAATGGAGCTCGTGAAGGTTCCGTCTTCAGCTGCGATGGCCTCCTGCAGCCCTCTGCCAGCAAAAGTGGCTCGGTTTTCATTGGCAGAGGGCTGCAGGACGTCAAGCTGGCCACGCCCACCCTAGCCATGCCCCCCCCCACCGAGGTCATACAAAGCCCTAATGTGGCCCTCAATAAAATCGAGCTTGACATTCCTGCTCAAGAGAATCCTAGCTTTGTAAAAAAAAAAAAAAAAAGCTTTGTTAAAAAAAATCAGTTACAAAACTGTGCACTGTATTTCAAATTATGTTCATTTAATATGCTGATATTTCTTAAAAACAGCAAACATTTATTGATAGTTCTGCTTCATGTTTCCCGTGAGCTACTCTCATAATTTAAAACTATGCCAGGCTATATTGACTCTTGAAAGCAGCATTCCCCTTGGAGACAGCTGCTCTTGAGAAACGAGGACTTCTTGGTTTTTTTGTCTTCCTGTTCAGCACTTTAAGCCCTTCTTAGCCCTGCAGGCGACCTGTACAATTTCCTCAGAGAAAGAGGAAACTTCTGAACAGTCCTGACTATAATACATTGCTAGTATTGTTCTACCTATTGCTTTGTGCAACTATAAATCTCTGTAATAAGAATCATGTTAAAAATGACAGGTAATTTTGCTTAGGATGGCTAACACTGATTTTCTCTGGGAGTAATTTTATTTTTAGCTAAACTGGTAGCATCTTTGCTATTCTTTACCGTAACTGAGAGGTTTGTCTTCTCTTTAATTTTCAGTGCAGCTGGGAGATGTTGTCAAGGTAACCTGCCTCAGAGTTTTCTTTCCAACAATAAGCTGTGGCTCTGACTGTGACATGGCTAACCTTAAATCACTGCCATTCTTGGTCACTTGTAAGGTCAAATGCTTCACCAGTTAAGCACAAAGGCATGACACTGACTTCTTCTCCTTCTTTATTTGTTCTCATGTCCTTAAAGAAAATAATATGGGGGGGGGGAGTTCACGGATTGGGCATGTCAAAGCTAAAGTAATTTTATCACATTTATAGACAATTCAGAGAAAATATGCAAAAACAAGCGTTCTTTGTTCAGAGCTGTATTTGATTTCTTTTTTATGGGTTCAATTTATGTAGCCACCTAAGTAACATGCAATGTAGCAAACAAAAGCAACACATAGAAACTAATTCCACCCCCCCCCTCTCTTAATGACATTAGAACATATTGCAATCCCTGGCAACTTCCTCCAGTCCCAAAAAGTCAGATCAAATAGAAGTGAATTCTTTTAGAACCAAAAATGGTTACTCTGTTAACCATGGACGGGGATGGGGGGAGGGAGTAGGAAGAAAAATTTAAAAATAGGACCTTCCTTTTTAATAAATGTAATTTACATAATGGAATAAAGCAGAAAGTCAAAGACATCAAAACAGTTAACTAAAGTTCTCTTATCAAAAAGCTTAGACAAAGAAAGAAATGTAAATGTTTTTATTCATAACGGCCTCTAGAAAATAAGACTCCAACAATAATCAGACTTAGTACACCCTCTTGTGGACTTTTTCCTATCACTGCCTCCAACTAGAAAATAACATTTATATTTTCTTATTTGTTTGCCCTATATTTCCTTTATACTAAAGAATTTATAAGTACTGACTCATCTGTTTCATTTTCTTTGCTTGAAAGAAATCATACATGAGATTTTTAAGGGGAAA
Organism: Ahaetulla prasina; assembly: GCF_028640845.1. Lineage (NCBI taxonomy): Eukaryota > Metazoa > Chordata > Lepidosauria > Squamata > Colubridae > Ahaetulla > Ahaetulla prasina. The sequence goes on along the minus strand of NC_080546.1, from coordinate 72,716,318 downwards.
AAATCAACAATCCATGTGGAAAGATAGATAGATAGATAGATAGATAGATAGATAGATAGATAGATAGATAGATAGATAGATAGATAGATAGTTAGATAGATAGAGTCTTTTATTTTTCCTTTAAGAAAAGGAATAATACAGTGCAAAGGAGAAACACAATGAGTTATTTTATATTGGTGTTTTTACATTCAAGTTCCTTTCTAGAACCTAGAAATTGTCCATGATAAGGTGTAATGCACCCAGCAAGATAATTTTCTCATAAATTGTTAATTGATATGACCATGGTAGTTAATTTTTGTAGAAAGCTGTTTAAACTGCTTAGTTATAGATGTTTTTGCAAGAAGATGGAATAATAATACAACTGAAAATAATTGAAAATACAGATGTTACATGTTTGCTCCCAGCCTTATGGTCATTCACTCATAGACTTGGAAAACAGCCACACTCAAATCACTTTCAACTGAATACTGAGGCACAAAAGATTCTGTAGAAAAACAGAGACCAGGTGAATTTAAAATAACAGCAGAACTGTACTGGTTATAATGTACATCTATTTGCTCTTCCACACACATGCAAACACATATACTCGTCCACACTTAGCGAAGTCCTCAACTAGGCTGGCAAGCACTAACCAGAGGGATAGAAGCCACCAAGTCTGAATCCAAACATGATTCAAAAAGTGGGCGGGCTCTAGGATCCCTTTTACATAGACCCCCAAAGTCCTTGCTTTGTTGGTTCACAAGACTGGCAGGTACTCTTGTTGCAACCTGGTAGCTGTTGATGGGGTTTGGGGAGAGAGTTCCCATGTACCCAACGTTTTTTGTTTGGATTAGGTGACATTTTCCCATTATTTCCTTAACGACTTAGTTCCTTCTTATTTCTCTCCTGAAGGGATCTTTTAAGCAAGAATCTTGACTATCAATCTTGACTCAGAGGCCTGCATCATCATCTTTAGATATGGCAGCTTCAGCCTAGTCTTACATAGATACTCCTTTTATTGCAATCTTTTAGATTCTCAGAAAGTCATCCCTGATCCTTAATTTTTAAAATAATTTCAGTCAGACTAGAACCCAGGATATTGATTGTCCCAGAATTTAGCTCTCATTTCCGCTTTGTATTGAGCATACTGTACTCATCTATAATCCATAAGAGCCGAAGTGGCACAGTGGTTAGAATGCAGTACTGCAGGCTACTTCTGCTGACTGCCAGCTGACTGCAATTTGGCAGTTCGAATCTCACTAGGCTCAAGGTTGACTCAGCCTTCCACCTTCCAAGGTCGGTAAAATGAGAACCCAGATTGTTGGGGGCAATATGCTGACTCTGTAAAACAGTTAGAGAGGTTTGTACAGCACTGTAAAGTGGTATGTAAGCCTAAATGCTATTGCTATATCAAGTTCATTTCAAAAGAGTGATTTCCCTTGTCAACATTTGTGAGGTAACACATTCACAAAAACATCACAAAAGCTTATACTTTCATTTGTCCTGGTTATATTTTACTATTTTGTATTTTTTGTTTATATTGTTGACCTTTTATTACAAGGTTCTGTGGTTGGTTTTGTTACTAATGAGTCTAGCAATTGCAGTAGAAACAAATCCAATAAATAATTCAACAAAAACATGAATCTGCCAGTAAATGTGCAGATTTCATTTCCAAGTGATTAAATTTATTATACTATTAATATATAGTTTTGAAGCTTCAAATTATATACAGGATTATTAGGCTAAATTACTGTATGATAATTCTTCTAATTTAGCTGAAAGTTGTAAAGAAGACAGATTTCAGATTTAATGCTAATAAATAATGCATTGCATTAATTTTCAACCTTTCTAAATTAGGAGAAAATGCTTCCATGGTCCTAAGGGAATTTAAACAAACCTAATGCAAATAATTTAAGGCAATTTAATTAAAGGATACTTTGCAAACAGAAATTAAATCCTGGTATGCCTATTAAAAGAGTCTCTATAGGGTTGGTAGGAGAATTCTGGGAGTTAAAATCCACAAGTCTAAAAGTTGCCAAGGTTGGATGTTCCTGCTCTAAAGCAAGGTTGGGGGAAAATACTGTTCCCAGCTTTTGGAAAGCATGTAGTTTTCTTTATTTATGATAAACAAACAGCAGAATGTGACATTCGTCTTTGCAAAAATTACTAAATTACAAGTCAAGTTATCCAGATTTAAAAAAAAAATAGGTGGAAAAACTATTAAAATAGTATTTACTATGAAATATTGCTTGTAAGAGAAAAATTATTATTCTGAAAGATAGACTTCTAAGCTGGTCCCATATGTTTGGCAGGCATAACAAGTATCAATAAGCCAAGTTTTAGAATATATAACATTGTTCTTACTGCGGTCAAGGTTTTTAACAAAAACCTCTTTAACAAACTAAGTTAAATGATTTTATGTGTATGTGTATGAATGAATGTATGAATGTGTATGAATGAATGAATGAATGAATGTATGAATGAATGTATGAATGTGTATGAATGAATGGGTGTATGAATGGCAGGACGGTTACAACACAATTAATTGATCGTGAAAATGTTAAGATGACAGACTCACTGTGCTAGATAGACACAATAATATTTTACATGTTACAGTGCTGATATGATAAGCCATATTTTCTTCTAACTTGGTTTACAGAATAAATTATTATGACTAAATTCACAGTAGGCTAAATCCAAACAATCCACATTATTATTTATTTTACTTACACCCTAATATATTTCTGTGAACTTAAGAGAGACTGTATGACCACCTCTCCAGTTTTATTCCAACAGTACTTTAAAGTGAGTTGAAATGAAAAAGAAAACTGATGCAAAGTTTACATAAAGTTTTTGTCAAGGACGTCTTGTGGGCCAAGAGCAATACATTATACCAAACTTTTCTGTGTGAGTTCAGAATGTATATGCTTGTGAAAGAGAGAAAGAAATGGATTAAATTGGATTTCCATTTTAAAAATATTCTTGAGAACCATATTTAGGGCATTTGCACAAGTACTGTCTATATGACTTAAAAACAATAATCTAACTTCTGAAGGGAGATTATTCTATAATGTTTAGCCACCATTAAAAAAATGCTTGTGGGTAGCATGTTGACCTCAATGGCCAAGGGGATCACTAGCAGGATCTCTTGGGAATTATATACTGGATGGGTTGGACAAGCTAATTATATATGGAAAAGTCCATCCATAAAGAATTTTATAGGTGGAAGACCAGTGGTGGGATTCAGCCAGTTCACACCACTTCGGGAGAACCGGTTGTTAACTTTCTGAGCAGTTTGGTGAACTGATTGTTGGAAGAAATCATTAGGGCAGAGAACCGGTTGTTAAATTATTTGAATCCCACCACTGTGGAAGACACTACTTTGGATTGGTCCAGCAATCTATTTAGTTGTTTATGCAGAAACAATAAATGAAGGATAATGTAAAAAAAAAAAAAAACACCTCTGATCCACCAATATAGAAGTACATTTGATCCTTGATTTCATTACATTTTGATTTTAATATTTTGATTTTTGAATCAGTGTTGTATAAATCGGATGTATAAACCAATATAAGGTAGTGCTATGACTCAACTGTTAAAGATAATGAGCTTGTCAACTGGAAAACTGACATCCTGGGTTTGAGACCTGAGCGTTGCGCAACAGGGTGAGCTCCAATTACTTGCCCTCCTCCTGCCTACCTAGCAGTTCAAAAGCATGCAAATGCAAGTAGATAAATAGGTTCATATACAGGTACATATGACTGTTTATTAATATTCATTACCATTTCTAAATTTAATGGATGAAGGCGAAACACTGGTACAATTTAGAAAGAAAACACTTTTACCTTACTGTAGGCTTAAGCAAAAAAAAAAAAAATGCTTTCATCATATGTAGTATCGTGAAGAAAAACATGAAATTTCTTTTATAAATAATTCTACACTACCCTCTAGTGTCCAATACCCTGAACTCACAGGATCAGCATTTCATAAGAAAGGTCCAAATAAGTAGAAACGGCCACTAAGAAGGATCCTTGAAGATTTAGAAAATCATACTTGTGATATATTTCCTTGATTATTAATACAGCAACACATTATAATCCCATAGGAACTAAATATACATAAATATCAAATTAAAAAACACATGAATTTGAACATTTATATTTATGTGAGTTTGTGTATATGTGTGTACACATACAATTGCATGCATATATATGAATGAATTATAGATAAAACATGAATGAATTATAGATAAAACATGAATGAATTATAGATAAAACATGAATGAATTATAGGTAAAACAAAGCATTTCAAGTTTTAATATTTCAATATTAAATAGATTCAAAATCAATACAAAATCTACACTACAAGAAGATTTGAAACAAACGTAATATTCTTTGCTAGAAACTTGACTTCTTTTGCTAAAAAGGACTTTATCTAAAGCATTATACAAAAAAGCATTTAGCTTGCCCCATCCGCATCTTTGACGTCTGTGATCTAAATGATTATTGTATCTTATTAGCGAAGCAAATTTAAAATTGGCCAAACATAAGGTAGACTTATAAGTATGCTTAAATGTATTAAATTACCCATTATACTTGAGGAGCTGTCAGAAGGTCAGGAGATGTTTTCTCCACAAAAGAAAATGTGGTTAGTACTTATATTTTATGTGTCTAATAATATAAATTTAACAGCTCGGTGCAGCACTTCAGATTCAATCTAAAAAAAAAAAACTTTGCGTATCACAGGAATGTAATGTTGTACCTGTTGGCACATGACTCAGCCTTTCTTTCTCAGAATTCCATGCCTTGTGATGCCCCCAAAAAGTGCAGTTGCTTTAAGGCATTGAAAGCAGTTATACAGTTGACATTGCATTAAAACAGGTGATCAAATCTGAATGGTTGCAAGCTCAGGTACTTGATTATGTCACATAGAGAAGAAAGGAGCAAGGTAAGGATCATATCTCTTAAACCTTGTTTCTCAACCTCAGCCATTTTAAGCTTTGTAGACTTCAACTCCCAGAATTCTATAGCATGAATATTTTTTCTATTTCCTTAAATGGGAGATTCATCTCAAATATATTCCTGAAAATAAGAAGAGCCCAAGCCACAAAGCATGTGGACAACCAGGGGTAAAATCAAGACCAATTCTTGAATACAGCTCGTCTGTCTGGAACCCATACCACATTTCAGACATCAATACAATTGAACGTGTCCAGAAATACTTTACAAGAAGAGTTCTCCACTCCTCTGAATACAACAAAATACCTTATGCCATCAGACTTGAAATCTTGGGTTTAGAATAGAATCATCCATTACAATGTCCTTCCTGTTGAAGACTACTTCAGCTTCAATTGCAACAATACAAGAGCAAACAATAGATTTAAACTTAATGTTAACCGCTCCAATCTTGATTGCAGAAAATATGACTTCAGTAACAGAGTTGTTAATGCTTGGAACACAGTACCTGACTCTGTGGTCTCTTCCCAAAATCCCAAAAGCTTTAACCAAAAACTGTCTATTATTGATCTCACCCCATTCCTAAGAGGTCTGTAAGGGGCATGCATAAGAGCACAAACGTGCCTACCATTCCTGTCCTATTGCTTCCTTTCATTATATCCAATTAATATAGTTATTACATACTTAAGCTTATATATATGCTTATATATTGTATAATTATTTCATGCATATGCTTATATATACTTTTGTGACAAAATTAAAAAAAACATCCAGCAGGTTCTGACAGGTTCTGGAGAACTGGTAGCAGAAATTTTGAGCAGTTCAGAGAACTGGCAAATACCACCTCTGGCTGGCCCAGAGTGAGGTGGGAATGGAGATTTTACAGTATCCTTCCCCTGGAGTGGGGTGGGAATGGAGATTTTGCAGTATCCTTCCCCTACCATGCCCCCCAAGCCATGCCCATCAAGCCATGCCCACAGAACCGGTAGTAAAAAAATGTGGATTTCACCACTGTGGACAACTGCATTACTATATATGCCAGCTGCAACCCCTAGTTATTTTCAGGGGCATACCCATACGAAGCAAATTGTAGTAGTCTAATTGAAATATGACAAGTGTAATGTGTCACTTCAGGACTTCCTGATTTAAATAAAGAGCGACTGATAAGTGCCATAGCAGCTCCTGCTGACCAAAGGCTTTCTGGGTCACAATTTTCATTTGTTTGCTCTAGCACAGGGGTGTCAAACTCACATCATCATAGCCGCATCACGTGACGTATCGGTATTTTTCCCCCTTCACTAAACCGGGCGTGGGCATGGCCAATGCATGACCCATCCGGCTCGCAGGTTGGGAGTTTGATAGCCCTGCTCTAGCAGGAATCCAGTAGAACCTCCAACAGTGAACCTTTTCCTATTTTGACATTACATCCAAATTACATCCAGCTATTTTATGTAGCATCATTCTCTTGATGCAAGACTAGGGACATATTTTGCTTCAAGCTGGGGTGTTTCATATGGTTTACACATAGCTGAGAAGTGCAGCTATGAATTATATAGTTACTGTTGACCGTGGGTAGCCTTAATCATGACTTTGTGGTTATAGACAACTATAAGTCCAACTTTAAAGAGCAAAACATTTGTTAACTTTAGCTGCCTATCCACAAACTACATCTCATTGCGTGGGCTGATCTTGCTCTGAAAGGGACCAAATCAGAGGTGGTATTCAGCTGGTTTGGGCGAACCAGTAGCGGAAATCGCGGGTCAACCCCCCCAACTCTATGTTGTCCTATTTAAGCACGTTTTTGAGGCCGGGTGCATGTACAGAAGGCGCACACAAGAGCAAAGTGCATGTGTGAAGGCCGGGCGCATGTGCAGAAGGCAGGCATGTGCAAGAGGCGAACTGGTAGTAACAAAATATGAAACCCATTGCTGGACCAAATATATTGGTACTGATGATACAATCATGAAAAGAACTCAAAGCAGCAGTGGCAGAGAAACAAGTTAAACTGATGCCCATTGGGTCAAGAAGAATTAGAAACAATTGACCAACGCAAGTTCCCTAAGCATGTTTATTTGATCCAGAAGACTTCAAGATTTAATATCTTGTTGAATGCAATATATTTGTATGCATGTTAAACTGACAAAATATATTGATATATTAAATGTATTTGATGTATTACTTGATAGTGTATTGACCAAGTCCTCATCAATCCTGAAGTTCAAACAACTAGTTAATGCTTGTTCATGATCTTCCTTGCTCTTATAAAACTGACTAAGAGACTGTGTAAAAGTTATTAGATCCATTTCTGCACTTACATAGATCAATCCTGTAACTTTTCACTTACAGATTCCAAGAACAAAATATAGAAAATATACCCAGTATTTTCACTGTTCCTTCTTTTTTTTTTTTATTTGAATTTATATCCCGCCCTTCTCCGAAGACTCAGGGCGGCTTACAATGTGTTAAGCAATAGTCTTCATTCATTTGTATATTATATACAAAGTCAACTTTTATTGCCCCCAACAATCTGGGTCTTCATTTTACCTACCTTATAAAGGATGGAAGGCTGAGTCAACCTTGGGCCTGGTGGGACTTGAACTTGCAGTAATTGCAAGCAGCTGTGTTAATAACAGACAGACTTAGTCCGTTGAGCCACCAGAGGCTCCTCTTGGTACTATAATGTACCCAATGTCTCTTGCCTGCCACTATTCCCCTGCCCAGCCACCTTAATGAAACAGATGGTGATAGAGAATATGAGGTGGAATGGAACTTGGATTTCCTGTACAGGAGACACAGATTAAAAGATGGAATATGCTGTAACATCCGATTTACACAGACCCTGGATTAATTAATGGATTAGTTCCATTAATGTGCATCATTTCACTATGAGTTATATAAAACAGGAAACCCTCCCTGTTCCACCCTTTTGTAAGGGTTATATAAATACAATATATCTGTTGTCTGCAATATGTTCACATAAGGAAGTGGGCGCTGTTTGCCTCGAACCCAACCACTCCCTACATGCTCTTAGCATATAGAGGGGTCTGGACTGAGAAGAGTTACTGACTATAAGATACCTGAAGTGGAGGTCTCAGCACTAAGTCCTTCACTTCACTTCATGTCAACTATATAGAGCATGAACATTCTTCTACCCATTTCTGAACAGGAGCAGTTCAGGGTCAAGATTTGACACAGTGGTGGAGGGATAGTCACAGCCCTTTCGTATTCTTCATACCTAGAGGGAAATTTTCTGGAATCTCCCAGATCAGTGGATTTAAAAAAGAAACATCATAGAGGGAAGTATACATGAGAAGTACAGTAGATGGTCAGAAGTAGAGAGTTCTGGACCGAACATGGTATGTTACCATAGCAATGCACAGAAGTCATCTGAATTTCCACAGAGACAGAACTGGATCTAGTATGTTTAGAATGCCTTCGGAGAGGAGGAGGGGGGAAATTATGTAAAATTTGAACCTTGGGGTTGATATCTTGAATGAAAAGTAGGACTATGGGTGACATGATAGCATGGTTCCAATATTTGAGGGGCTGCCACAAAGAAGAGGGATCAACCTATTTTCCAAGGCACCAGAAGCCAAGACAAGAAACAATGGATGGAAACTAATCAAGGAGAGAAGCAACTTAGAACTAAGGAGAAATTTCCTAACTGAGAACAATTAACTAGTAGAACCACTTGTCTTCAGAAGTTGTGGGTGGTCCATAACTGGAGGTCTTTTAGAAGAGAAGGGTCTCTTGCTTGAGCAGAGGGTTGGACTAGAAGTCTCCCAATGTCCCTTCCAACTCTGTTATTCTGTTATTCTAAATCTTATAACCTTAATTATGTTACACTGTATACGCTGATTTTCTGCTTTAATTATGATAGCTTATGTTAAAAAAAAAAGAAAGAGTAAATATGAACGATGTGCTTTGAATTTCTGCCTGCAAGCCCTGCAATCTGAGTGTTGATAAAGGCTGACATTGCAGAAAACTGAAGAAAAAAAATATGAAATGGCTACTTTAATGAATAGCAGAGAAATTCTGTCTGTTACGTAGTCAAAATATTTTTCTATTACATTTTTTAACTATACACAGTCAAAAGAGCTTTAACACATAAAGAGCTTTATTGTGTAAAATATAACAATAGAATGTCACAATTCAATATTGTTTAAAAGGAAACCCCATTTTAAGCAGGCTTACAAGTTGACAGTATCTAGACAAACTTTGTCTGACTTAGCTGTTTAGTGCTTTGATCTGGTTAGTGTTTTGGTGAGAGGCCTTCAGAAAACCCAGGACTACAAATTAGATTGGAAAGTTTAAAAAGAAACTGTCTGAAAGAATGCAAGAATGCCATGTCATTTCCATATTGTGCAAAAGAAAACTATATAAAACTAGAGTCAAGCTTGACTTAGGGAAGATCACTAATTTAATATTAGCAGCTCTTGCTCTTTATTTTCCATTCTTATTACGTTTTTTTTTTAAATTCCTGTGATGTTCCTACTGCCTGAATTTATTTGAAAGTTTACCTCAATACTGCTTGAGATCTGATATTCTATATCACACATTACAGGCAGATGGCAGTGTGGCACCATAGTCAACCAAGTAACTATTTTTATAAGATACAAAACTAATATTAGAAACTTTTAACAGCAGGGTTTTTTAAAAGTAGTTTATTAAACAGGAAAACACAATTAAGGAAAAAGAAATCTATTTTTATAGAAGAAAAATCTATCTAAATATTTTTGTTAATTATTGACTGGATACCTATTATGTGAACCTGAGAACAAAATTAAACTTTAATTACATGAGTGGCCCTGGTGTGCTTTTTAAAAATGAAATATCATGCTTAATTGCCATGGCATAAATTAAAAAGTGGTCTTTCTCTCACCCACCTTTGCTTCTGAAGAAGAAAAGGAAGAAGAAAAATAATTTCATGATTTAAATCTAGATTTGAACAAGATAACACTTCACTTTAGGATAGTTGTATACTGTGCTGCTTATATAATCCAATTATATTTCCTTGAGTAGATATTTATTCTGCCAATATCAATTTACAATATTTGTTACACATATTAGTAGTTCTGTAAAACAAATTTGGAAATACTCTAAAACAAATTTAGGCTAGTAGGGTATTCTTTATTAGAAGTGCAAGAATCACCAAGGAACAAACTGCAGTAGTAGTATATATCCCTGGAAATCAAGAATGGGGGAGGGCAGGGGTGGGATTCAGACCGGTTCAAATGAACCAGTAGTTGCGACCCGCCCCCCTGCCCCGGTGCTATGCCATCCTATTTAGCCGTGTTTTTTAAGCCACATGCAAGCTGCAAGAGAGAGCGCAAAGCGCATGCGCAGAAGGCTGTGCAGAAGGTGTGTGAGCAAAACGAGCGAAGTGCGCGCGCTCACCTATTAGATTCTGGGCGAACCGGTTGTTAAATTATGTGAAGCCCACCTCTGGGGGAGGGGATAATACACCATGAAAATCTAACCATGATTATTCTGTTTTTATCTAGGCCATTTAGCTTATGATAAAGTATAGATTGTAAAAATGCAAATAAGAATAATTAGCATTGTAGTCTAATCATTCTTAAGGGCACCAAATCAGAGACGTTGCTCTGAACAGTTCAATCTGATGCTACGTTTTAAAGGAGAAATGTCTATGTTTACCCACAGGAATGTATGAGTCCATGAAAATGTATTCCTCTTTGTTTCAACTCCCATAGTAGGAAATATTATGTCACTATAATACACTTTACAAATAGGTTATTCGGCATTATTATATATCAAAGAAATTCTGAATTATGTGTTTCAAAAAAGAACACTTATAGTCTGTACCAAGAATGGCAGATTTCTAAGTTATTTGCTTTGCGACTCACTGCAGAAAAAAATGATACGGCCTACTTTCTTTGAAGTCCTGTAACCCCTTTTTTTCACTTTGCAGTGGGAGAAACTGCAGATGACAACAAGTGAAAGAAGAAAAATAGTTTGCTCAGTCACATTCCACATTATTGCTATTACCTGTGTAGTTTGGTCATTATATGTATTGATAGATCGGACTGCTGAGGAAATTAAGCAAGGCAATGACAATGGTGAGTATATTGATTATTTTCTACTTTCACATTATGCTACTTACGGAATCACTAGAAATATATTTCACTAAGTACACACACTCAAAACATAACAGTGGGTTTTATTTGCATATCCTTTCTATAAATATTGATTACCTAGTATAATTGGTTCTTTAGCAACATAATTTTAATGACCATATAAACATTTCCTTGGCATATATTCCTCTCTTTTCGCAGAAGCCAACACTTTAAGAATACCCCGTATATTTTCATTAAACCAAATCATTACCTCGTATAGATAAAATAAGTAGTTCCAAACAGGTATTTAATGGTTATGATTCCTAAGGATGCTAGAAGTAGAATGTATGTATCATTTAAAATAATTCATCCAATTTTTCTTGTCAGCTTAGATTGCCTTATTCTTTCATACATTGACAACCAGATCTGTGTTCCGTTTTGTATCGTATAACATTCTTTGTAAATTGTTCAGGTTCACAGCCTTCAATATGGCATCTTAGGAATGTAAAGGTACAGGCACGTTCACTGCCTGCATTCCATATAAATTAATCCATAAAAAGTAGTAAACAATCAAAGAAACATCACACAAACCTTAACTTACTCTTTTCAGTCTTGAAAAGCTGCTAAGACAGTCTGTTATTAACACAGCTGCCTGCAATTACTGCAGGTTCTAGTCCCACCAGGCCCAAGGTTGACTCAGCCTTCCATCCTTTATAAGGTAGATAAAATGAGGACCCAGATTGTTGGGGGGCAATAAGTTAACTTTGTATATAAATATACAAATAGGATGAAGACTATTGCTAACATAGTGTAAGCCGCCCTGAGTCTTCGGAGAAGAGCGGGATATAAATGCAAATTAAAAAAAAATATATACTAAGCGTATCATTTATTCCAGAGGCGAAATGTAAAATTTGTTATTAACGGTTCTGTGGGCATGGCTTGGGGGGGGCAATGTGACTGGCTGGGTGTGGCCAACTTTTTTTTTTACTTTTAAAAGCATTTTTCTACAACCTCTTCAGCCAAAGAAATAATGTTTTTAAAAGGCTCCTCTGACGATCCCAGCTAAGTTGGCTGATCGTCAGAGGCTTTTCTTTTAAAAGCATTTTTTTTTGCCTTTAAAAGCCTTTAAAAGAAAAAAAAAAGCCTCTGACGATCAGGCAACTCAGCTGGGATCACCAGAGGAACCTCTTAAAAGCATTTTTTCTAAACCTCTTCAGCCAAAGAGATTGTAGAAAAAATGCTTTTAAAGGGTTCTGGCGATCCCAGCTGAGTTGACTGATCGCCAGAACCTTTTAAAAGCGTTTTTTACAGCCTCTTTGGCCGAAGAGGTTGTAGAAAAAGCACTTTTAAAGAGTTCTGACTATCCCAGCTGAGCCATGTGATCATCAGAGGCTTTTTTTTTACTTTTAAAAGTCTTTTTCGGCTGAAGAAAAAATGCTTTTAAAAGTAAAAAAAAAAAAAAACCTCTGATGATCGCGTAGTTCAACTGAGCATGGTCGAGGGGGGGGGGGCAGGGATTTTTGCTACCGGTTCTCCAAACCACCCGCCACCATCACTACCGGATGGGGCGTTCTGGTCCGAACCGGGAGCATTTCACCCGATTTATTCTCAAGTATGCTTTGCTTCTATCATATAACAGTTCTATATTCAGCAATTGACCTCCCATTCTATATCCATGTAAATGCTTGGTTAGGTTTAGTAGGCTTAAATAATTGTATTATTTAACCTAACCAATCATAAATGTTTTCTCACATTGAGACATTTTTCACTGACTGCTAAAAAGCAAAAATCTGCACATGAGCAGCCTAAAATAAAGCTGCACTTTACTTCCTGAATGATGTTCCTCCTTGCCTCTTGTATTATTTCAGACAGAATTCTGCCAAACTCCCTACCAGGTACACTTAAGAAATTGTACATTCATTCAAGTCCTTTTGACAAGTGCATAGGCAGTTGTCACAGGCACTAAGCAAATCTTACAGACACTCCATAAGTAGACCACACTTGAACAGTTATACAGTAACAGTCCATTTCTGCAGGCTTATCATTGTTATATTCTCAGAAGTTCTTTGTCTCATATTCTTCACCAGTTATCTCATTATTTCATCAGAAGCAATCAATTTGATGATGCTTTTAGGTTTATATTGGATGGACAGGCAGATGATAGATAGATAGATAGATAGATAGATAGATAGATAGATAGATAGATAGATGGATGGATGGATGGATGGATGGATGGATGGATGGATGGATGGATGGATGGAATAGATGGATGATAGATATTCACTTAAACCATGTATTCAAAATGAAGAAGACATTTTTCTAAGCAGGTTTTTCACGAAACAAATTCAATTCTTATTCATTCCTGAGCCTTTATATTCTCTTTATATTCTCGTGTTATGTCACCTAACAAAAATAGTATGTTACATACCATTAATTGGAGCTTGATAGCCACTGATTGCTCTTTTAATAAGCCTGAAACAACCACCTGGTTATTTTCCGCCTTTTATCCGTAACACATTAGCCATCATTTTCCCTTGCATATATTTGGTCTCTGTGAAACGTCTGTTCCCCCTTTTCATTTTTTAATTCATTTTCTTTACTATTTATGCCTCTTATATTCCAAGTTATAATTTTACATATGCAATGGCTGTTCCCTGACAGGTCCACAGAGACTGATTTCCTCCATCTGGAAAGCATAAAGTTGATTAACACTTTTAGTTGCATCTATGCAGTATAGAATTTCTTTTTCATTCTGTTTTTTGTTTTATTCAAAAGAGAGTTAAAATATAAAACTCCAAAAAAATAAAAAAGGCAAAATGAAAGAAAACACATAACAATCAAGACATTTAAAAAGTGTATCAAAAAGTGCATCAAAAAGGAAAAAAAAAAATCCAACACCGAAGCAGAAGGAAACAAGAAAGATATTTTCTGGATATTTCAATCCGAAGTTAAAATAAAAATTCAAAAGAATTAAACTCCAAATATTTTACAAATTCAAAAAGTTCAAAAATCCTGTGGAGAGATTCCAGTATTAATGTAGATCAAATGTAGATCAATTTCTAGATTTCATAGTCTAGAAATGTGCAGTTATCTTGGGAAGAAGTTGGTCGTAGTATGGAGTATTTCTTAATGGCAAGAACAACTTCTTGCCATTAAGAAATAGTTTCATTATAATTTATCCACAGGAACAATCAAAGCCCAGCTTTGCCCCAAGTATGGAAACTAGGATCACTGACTCAGAGATTATTTTGCAAAGCAACATACAGTTACCCTTAGCTCACCCACAAGGAGCAACATGGTGTGAACCTACAGAAATATAGTCAGCATATACATAGTGAGGATACATATTTTCTTTCTTTATATTAAGTCAGGGTGAAATTCAGCTGTTCTACCCGGCTCGGGCAAACCAGTAGCGGTGGCTGCGGGAGGCTTCGCTTACTCACGCAGACATAATGACGTTGCTTTTTTGCGACAATTTTAAGCCTGTGCTTAAAATTTGCAAACCAGTAGGGAAAGTAAGTGAATTTCACCCCTGTATTAAGTCTTTCAATCTCTTCTACTTCAACAGCAAAGCTTTTCCATGATTAAACAAAATGTACTGTAGAAACTTAATTTTACAAATGGTTGCTAAATACATAATACACCATAGTCCTCACATAATCACCATTCATTATGGTGACAGAAGTTATGACTGTGCTGAATAGGTCCTCAAAGTTACCCCCATGGGCATTGCAGTACCCCCCATGGTCACATGAACAAAATTTGGGCATTTAGCAGTCTGCCTGCATTTACGATAGCAAGGTACGCTTCAGTTCCCCTCATCTACCTCTCTTATCCACATCTGTTATTTTGTCTTCCCTGCATTCTGCTGCCTACCTCTGCCACCGCCAGCTGCATTAATCATCTTTCCACTGGTGACGAGGTGTGTATGTCAAGAAGCTGTTGGCCGATTGTGAGGTCTAGCTTAGCATCGTGGAGACCTCATGCAACCTTGAAAAGCTGCTGCTGCCTTAGCTGGGCATATCTAGAAATGGGAGGAAGATGATGAAAGTTAACTGGGGTGAAAGTCAGATAGTGTGGGATGGCAGGGGTAAAGCAGGGGTGTCAAACTCGGTATCAAGGGCATCTGTGGTGGCCTGAGCACTCTGCCCGCAAAAACGGGCTCCCGAGCTCCATTTTTGGCTGCGACAGCATCCTGCATCCTCTGCCAATGAAAATGGAGCTCGGGAGGGCCACCTGTGACACTCCCAAGCTCCATTTTGGCTGCCACTGTCTCCTGCAATCCTCTGCCAATGAAAATGCCAGCCGGGGCCCTCCCAAGCTCAGTTTTCAGCTGCAACGGGCTCCTTCAACCCACTGCAAATGAAAATGGAGTTGGGGAGTGAGGGGAACCTGAAGTGGAGATAAGTGTAAAGAGAAGCACAAGGTCTTTGCCTAACAATCGCAGCTGAGATTACCAGAACTGCCATTTTTAAAAGATGCAGACACAAGAATTTTCACCTACCACGTCACCTAGCAGTGAAAATTTGTGTCTTGAATGATGTCATTAAGTGAGGACTACCTGTAAAATATAACTTTTGTCTTTATATGAAAAGAGTAGAAAGTGTGCTTCTAAACCACTCAGCAAATTTACTTGATAGTAAATACTAGAGAAAGCAATAGAAATAGTCCTGATCAATTTAACATTAATCTCTCTCTCTCTCTCTCTGTTTGTCTTATGGAAAGGAGTCCTAGAATGGCCATTTTGGACAAAATTGGTTGTGGTAGCCATTGGATTCACTGGAGGCCTTGTCTTCATGTACGTGCAATGTAAAGTCTACATTCAGTTATGGCGAAGGCTGAAGGCTTATAACCGTGTGATATTTGTTCAGAACTGTCCAGATACTGCCAAAAAGCTGGAAGAGAAAAATTCTTCCACTATTCAGAACACTGAAATTAAAGATACCGTTGTGGTTCCGGTATCACAGACAGATACAAACTGTCAGCAAACAGAAGATGTTCCTGATGTCATGCCAGTTTGATGGAAGTAGCATTTCTTTGGGAAACAAAGTGAAATGTTTCTCTTAGCTACAAGAAGAAGAAAAAAAATCAAATCCACAGATTATATTTGAAAAAAAGAACCAACATAGAAAAATAGCAAGGAAAATCAATAAGAAACTGCACATTACCTCTGAAATGTAACTGAGAAATGTTTTTTCACCTTTCTTGCTAAGTACAGTTAAAAGTGGAAGAAGATAGAAAAGCAAAAACTTCCAAGAGGCAAAGGACATGCCAACACTACTATTGATGGCTTAAAAGAACTGCATTTGCAGAACTTCTACTTATGTTCTGTTTACAAGAAAAAAAAACTTTATGTGTATTTGCTACTATGGTCTTTTTGCTAATTATTGTAAACTTGGGGGGGGGGGAGAGCAAACAAATTTTTAAGGTTCTTATAAAGGTATGCATTGAAGCACAAATTATCTGATAATGTGATATTTAATGCTAAGGTGATTTACCCTATAACATTTCTGTAAAAACAACCAGACTTATTAAGTAATAATGGATTTTGAGTATTTGTAAACTAGAATATTAGAAATATTTTTCTTGGTCAACCATAGACACAGAAATAATTAACAGCAAATTCCCTGACATATTGTTACATTCATCTGGAGCAGCAGCTTAGTTTGTAATTATTCTTATATAGTAGAATATTAAAAACTTCCTGGTCACTGTAAGATTATGGTTCCAAAGGAAAAATTCATTAAATCGGGAGTATTAAGACACCAAAGTACTCTTGTTAACAAAAGACTTTACAATTTCCAGTATCTATTTATTAGGGTGAGAAATATGCAAAAAAAACACAAAAACCACCCAAAAATTACAGCCCTATGCTTTGTTTTAAAGATAGCCTTGAAAAAGTCAGTGTGGACAGCATTCACATTATGACAATATTTCTTCAATGTGAACTTAATTGACAATGTATATGCAGTAACTTCTATATAAGAAAGAATTTAACAGTTAAGGATTCAGTAGTTCATTTGATACTATTATTTTAATATATTAATATAAAATGAGATATGATTAAATAAGATGCTTAAATTCACATCAATGTAAGAATGCAGCCTGGAGGGATCCAAAGAATAATTTGGTATCCCATTTCAGAAGTATTTACCCAGGAGGCTTAAAGAAAGTAAGATATTTACAGAAAAATAAGTATCTTATTTCTATCACTGTTATGCTTGTTTGATTGTATTGTGAGTTGTGCCCAAGTAATGTGAGTTAATACAAGAAAACAGTAATAAGGGGAGCTTATGATGAAAAACTGCAATTAGTTATTTCTAAAAGAATTCTAATTCATGCTGCAAATTTTAAAAAAGAGTAAACTGTCCTGACATGCTTATATTTGTTTGTTCCGTTGAGAAATTGCAAACACAGTTAACTTCATTAAGATAAATGGGTATTTTCTCACTTGATATCAGTAAATCAGAGTTGTTACCATTATCAGAAATCTAGCTTGGTTGAAAACATATTAACCATAAAGTTAATATTACACAATATGATAGATATGACAAGAATTATAATGCTGGAAAGCTTTCTGAAATGAAAACTGGATAACTGAACTGTAAACTAAGTATTTCAGATAAAAGGGAAAAATGCCGTTATAGTATTTTGTGGTGTTTAGACGATCCCATAATTTATTTCAGATAATGGGACAGATGGAAAAGAAGTCAGGTCACAAGCTGAAATTAAATTCAAACTTAATGGTTTGCATTTTTTTTCTAAGCGACATATAGAAGATCAGGATGTAGTTTGGGTTATATTTATAATTTGGAGTGCTTCTTCTCCAACTATAAATATTTATGATGTTACTATCCTTTGCATAGAAGATCACTATGGCATTAAAAGCTGAAAACTGAATTTATACACAACAAAATGCACTTTCAGAATAATACTGCAATGTGAATTTCTTATCATTCTACTAATGTTAACGTCAGGCCAGGCAGTTATTTGCCCGACTGCATATTTTGCCCAGACCGTACAATGGAGCCCATACAGAGCAACATTGTGTAAAAGGATTATCGTGCATGTAACAAAAAATAAATGACTGGTTATTCATATATTCAGTGCCAGTAAAATACTACGGTAGATTCATAGAAATGTTGGCATGTTTATATAGCATGATGCATTGGGAGAAAAGGTCTACATGATTCCCATACCAAGATTTAGAAACAATTTACCATTATGCCAGCAACAGTTTTAAACCAAGAATTGTTTTGGCTTAATTCCATTGAATTTAGGGAATTACGCTATTTTTAAAACCTGATTCAGAGGGAAATAGGTATGAAGGAACAGCTTTCATTTGTTTTTAAAAATAATATTTGTACCACAATTTGCAATATGCCACATTTTATGCTGTCTTTCTTGAGTACCAGTTAAAGAAAAAGTGTATTACAGATACCAGAAAAAATATGGAATATTATTGTCCTTTAAGGAAAAAAAGCAAAATTTTAAATTCCAGTATTTTTTGTTTTTTTGTTTGTTTTATTCTTAGGCAGCATTCGATTTCAAATTATCCTCCTGGCTATAAATCTAAAATACTATTAGTATATTATAATTGCTACAGTGGAAAGCAATCAATAGCAAAGATCAGTATTGTATTGTTGCACAGATCCCCATTTATCTGAAAATTATCTCTCAATTTCTGAAAACTGCACTGCAATCTATGATGCAAATATTTTATTATATATAATCATTGGACTTGCAAGTTTGTTACTTGTTTTACCCAGTTCTCTTTGGCAAGAGCTTTTGTGGGTGATTTGTGTATTTAAAAGGTTCTTGGGGTGAGAAAAAAAAAACCTAATTGTTGTGGAACAAATTTGTATTTGTAATAAACAGATGACTCTTAAGTGGCTATAAATTATTTATTTTTTTAATAGAAACTAATCATGTTTCAATTATGTATTTATATTACGTATTTTGTATTTCCAGTCGGAAGAATTTCAGAGCTAGAGTCTGAAGTTTCAAACTTGAGGATATTGTTGCCTTATCAAATGCCATGTGCATTTTAAATGAAAGCTTAGTCTAAGTGCTTCAGATTACATTTGATTAAGCGAGAAACAGCCTGGTTAAAACCAAATGTAGTCCAGTTCTTTTCCTGAGCAACAGTTTAACTCAAGAAGAAGGAAAAATCAGGATTGCATTCTCTTTCCCCATTCTTCAGGAATGTAGTTTAATGTCAGTTCAGTAGCCTGAATATGTGCTTCAAAATCTGATTTAATAAATCAGTGTTAAGGAACTTTGTTTTAAAAAGAGATCAACACCGACATAGAAAGCCCACTAGTAGATTCTCTGAAGCCAAACTGGTGAAGCAAATTATTTGCTTGTTCAAAAATTAGTAATTTGAGTCATGAAAATATTACAAGTCTGTAGAGATTCTCAATCATCCAGGTCGTGGTTGTCCCAAACATGCTTTTTCAGGAACAACTGAACTTTTTTTGGGGGGGGGTGGGTGTTTCGCTTCTCATCCAAGAAGCTTCTTCAGCTTTCCATTCCCCACTATCCTGTCAGAGCTAAAGAAACTTCTTGGATGAGAAGCGAAACTTCTTCAAAGAAAAAAGTCCAATTGCCTCCTGAAAAAGCACCTTTGGGAAAACATTACAAGTTACCACATAGAATATTACAACTAAAGAATCCAAGGGTCAAATCCAAGAAAGAAGGCAACTTAAATATACTGGTTAGTATGCATTGTTCAGTATTGTTTTAAGCCCATATTTTACTCTTTCCAATCTTATTTTATAGCCTATATTTTATTCTTTCCAATTCAGCACAATATTGCAAATAAATTAGATACTGGGGCACACAATTATTTATCTATATATGCTTAGTTGGAAAGCTTTTTGAAAAAAAGAAAAGAGCTAAATATGGTGTGTTAAGAGAATGGTGAAACAGTTCCTCCCATTATGCATTTTTACTGTTTGGAGGAGTTCAAGGGGGAAAAAAGGAATCTTAAGCTTTATATAGAATCCTTAATAGTATCTGCTCCAAAATTAGACCACATTTCTTAATCCCAGCCTCTCAAGTGATAGTATGCGTTATGCTTCCAATCTGCAGCTTCAGGAAGGAAGGATGCCAGAATGCACTATTCAAAAATGTTGCCACTCTTGGGGTTTGGAAATATGCATTTAAGTTCAGCCCTAAAAATACTTTGCTCCTATTGTAATGACAATCAGATCAGTACTTTCTCTTGAATAATAACAACTGGGGAAAGGTAGTAGGTGAGGTGCAAGATAAAAATCGGACTTTTTCTTCATGTGCTTTAAAACTGTTGTTGTTTTGTTGCTTTTATAACTAATTAGAATGATTAATTCAGACTAATCAGAATTTGGTTCTGAATGTAATATCAAGTATTTTTATGAACCTTACACGCATTGCACTATGGTTTTTTTTTTAAAAAAGACAATGCAATATTATAAATGACAGTATAATCGTGATCAGAACTGCTCAGAACTCATAGTTGATTGAAAGGAAGGTTTCTTGCTTCTTGCTGCCACAGACAATTAAAAACACTTGTTTGTCAATCTGTTTCAGATATCCCAGCAATTTCTCTTTAGTCCACATCCTGTGCTGCAGGCAATTCATTTCCAGTTTCAACGCTTGCCTTCTCCATTCTACTGCTACAGAGATCTTTACTGGATAACTTTCTCATTTTAATATTCGGTAGCTTCTTCAGGTCACCATCCCAGTCTCTGGCAGAAATGGGAGAAAAATGGCAAGCATTAGGTGATGAAAACTATACTATTTATGTTGGCGATCAATCATTGCTCCTATTTTTTTTAAAAAAAATACTTTGATCGGAAAGGTCTTTGTAAAATAACCCTGGAAGAAACCCACCTGATTGAAGAGATGTTTTCAAAAGACTTTACTGAAATTCCTATGATGCAGGAAATACAGGAAAACTACTATGTATACTCTAAAACAGGCTTATAATACTTAAATAAATATACCCGTAACTCCCATACAAAATTAAGAAAAACAAAAATATTCTGGGTCCAATTTATATGTAAAATGCTCACCTACTTTATAAACTGACCCTATCTATTGTAGACTGAAAAAAGTATTTCAAAAAGTATTTTTTGCTAATACAACCTTCCATCTCTGTTTTTCAATTAATTTCTTCCTGGATTTTGTTAATTGGGACAGAAATTAATGTGCACTGCTTTCTCAAAGCTCATCAGTTTCTGCAGCTGATGTCTAATATGGGGATGACCCAACCTTGGAAAACTCTTGAGACTATGCATTAAGGCAGGGGTCTCCAACCTTGGTTCCTTTAAGACTTGTGGACTTCAACTCCCAGAGTCCCTCAGCCTGCACTAAGGGCTAGGTAAGAACCACTGATGTACTCTAAGTTACTTCCTTCCCTCCACATGTAATCAGATGCAGAGTGGAAATGTAAGAAAAACTCCAGCTTCAAAATCCGTGTAGTTGGTTTTTCACATTGATTTCAAGAAAGTCTAACTCTAACCACAGGCTGATTTCCATCCCAGTAGAATTTATCATGCATTTTGCCTAGGAATTGAAATAAGGCAGAATAGGAATGTAAAAAGTCCACTATCTGTTAACAGACTCTCCAAATTTAACCATGAACTTGGCTTGTTTTTGTTTTTTTTACAGATTT
This sequence comes from Ahaetulla prasina, assembly GCF_028640845.1. Taxonomy (NCBI): domain Eukaryota; kingdom Metazoa; phylum Chordata; class Lepidosauria; order Squamata; family Colubridae; genus Ahaetulla; species Ahaetulla prasina. The sequence goes on along the minus strand of NC_080546.1, from coordinate 72,694,650 downwards.
CAAAGAAACTTAAAACTTCAAGTAGGTATTTATTTCCAAAGTAGGGTTTCCTATTAATTTTTCCTAGAAAATAAAATAAAGCAAAAAGGGGAACGTAAGAAGCCTTTCCATAAACAGCCTCTCTGAATCTATTCATGATGTTTGTTTGTCTCACTGATTTCAAGCTTAACTCTGTAGGAAGTTAGTACCCACCCCTCTCATAGAAGAATGAAATATTTTAGAAAATATTAAAAAGGGCAGAATATTATATTTCCTTGGATGAGAAATGGAGAAACAAGTTTTAAGGACAAAGCAGCTCCCTGCAGCTTCCTCCCTCCCTCCACCTTTGTCAATGGGCCAGAGGCAGAAACTCATTCTCCCCACCTTTGTCAATGGACCATCTTCTGCAACACAATAGGACTCATCTAGCAACAGAAACTCACCACATGGCACCTGGGAAGATTACATCAGCCAGCAAGGCTAGCTAAGGCCCCCACCCCCTGGGAGTCTGACAACCAATCAGGATACCCTTCCTGCGATCCAGGAAGTTCAAAGCTCAGAGAAAGCATAAAGTCAGGGCACACTCAGTATCTCGCCCCACTTTTCTGTTCAGGAACTCAAACCATGTGATCCTGTCCACCATTAAACCATCTTTCCAAGCAGCCTCCATGTTTTCAGTGTCTTTTTCCCCACTTGGAACTGAACCCAGATGGACATTTCTTCCAACAACTCTAACCCTAGGTGGATTCCCAACTAAATAGGATTTCTTCAGGCATTGCATCAAGCAATTAAAATAACATTAATAACATTTTAATTTTTATAAAAGTCTAATACTAATAAAACTAAAAATAGAGAAAAAGGCAAAGAGATACAAATATATAAACCCTCAATTTTCATTATCAGTTTATTTCTGAGTTATAATACATCAATTGAATATATTAATTTTTACACTCAAATGATAAATTCCCATTTTATAAAGTAATATTCTCTATAACAAGGAATCACAATACAATATGATGTTCAAAATGTTTTAGTATTTGAAACTGATATGATGCATGTCATTGTTGGAAAATAAACAAGACTGTTCGTACTAGATTACTTCAGACTAAAAGATTGTGTTCTCTTTTAAAAATTAACAGAAATTATGCTGGAGTCATGTATCCCTACCTGTCCCATTTGGGGGGTACTTAGACAATACCTCACCTGAAATATCGAAGATGTTTACAGTTTACAATGTCAGGGATTTCTGTGGAAAGAAATTGAATCTAGATTAACCAATAGATTAAAAGAAAGGAAATTAAAGTATTAGTGACTGATTTTGTTATTGTAGTTGAAAGAGACTAAATCATCTGTTTATTTTCTTCACTTTAGAAATTAAAACTGATTCATCAAAATATCTTATTTCAAATTTACAGGATACCCCAAAGAATACATTCAAAAGGATGGTTATTAGATTTACTTTGTTAGCAATATAAAAAAAAATCTGATCAGCATTTACCCATATGATTTGGTCTTCCGAATCTTTGAAATATTTTTGGAATAATATTTCAACGTGTAGATTCATATGAAACATTTTTTTGCGTTAAAGATATTAGTATGTTAAATTATATCCCCAAACTTTGGCATTTTACTGATCAGTTATGGTTGTATCCATCAATGCTAATTATTCTGAGGATTTGAAAAAATAGTACTACAGGTAGCCTCAGTTTATAACCATTTATTTAGCGACCGTTTGAAATTACAATGGCCCTAAAAAAGGTAAATTATGATCAGTCCTTGGATGATTAGCAGCTGACACGTATTTCTGATAATTACAGCACCTTGGGGGGGGGTCATATGAATGCCATTTTCTAGATTCCAACAAACAAAGTCAATGGAGGAAGCCACATTTGATTTGATTAACAGCTGCATGATTGCAGCATACCAACTGCAGCAATTCGCCTAACAACAGTGGGCAAAAAAGGTTGTGAAATCAAACATGACTCACTTAGCAGTCAACTTTCTTAGCAGTGGAAATTCTGGTTGGTCCCAGTTGTGGTTATAAGTCAAGGACTACCTGTATTCTTGATATTAAACTGGATTCACGAGAAGTGTGATTCACTGTTTTTGAAAAAGCAATCTTATTTATTAGTCAAAAAGCTGACTCAATATATTTTTCGGTGGTATATTTTCTAATGTTAGCGACTCATTTAAAAATCTATTTGATATTTGATCAATGTTTTACAGATATAAACAGTTTCCTCATTTCTGTTAAGTTTGCTTGCTTGTTTGGTTTTGTTTGGCTGGTTTTTTCATATATTTATTTCTTTTTTGTTTGTTCTATTCTTTATGTAAAACTTATTAAAATAAAATATTTAATTTTTTAAAAGTGCAAGAGACACATCTTGATATACTGTTAGAAAACCTGGTGACAAGTCAACAAGGAAAAGATCTCTCCAAATTTTAACAATAGCAACAACATTTTATTACCCTAGCTTGTTAAAATAAAGAAAGTTTACGATAAGTTTTTTCCTAAGTGTTGCTCTCCTCCATTATTAAATTTCTGGTTTCAGAAGTGTTAATTCCAGGCATCACACCATGTTCTATTTGATGAAACCTGTGGTTGGATTACAAAACTAAATTACATCCCACAAACCAAGTTTGCACATATCTGCCTATCAAGCTTCAAGTTACTTCTAAAAGAAATGGGTTTGGACTAAAAATTTAATCCTGGCAAAGCAGGGTAATTCAGTTATATTCAAAAATTTGTCCATGGTTCCATAAATTACAGCTTTCGAATTCTAATCTCGATCTCTAATATTTCAAAATCAAGACTGCAAAAAAGCCATAATTAAAGTTTTTAAAAGTCATTGTCTTTTTTTTTCCAGACAAAACATAATTAACTGGTAAGAAAAACTAATGAATGGTGAATACTGGGAAAGAAAGGAAAATCACACCACTAGTCATTTCTTTTCAATAAAAGACAATAGAAATACTATGTATTTTAAAGATTAGTCAATATAAATTTTCATCTTACACTACCATCTCTAATAACATTGCCTAGCAGTATAAATCATTTTTCTCAAATTAGAACCAAGTTAACCAAGAGATATGCAAATGATTATTTCTGTTTAAGTATTTCACAGTAAAAAAAAAAAGTGAACTGGACCTGGGTAATTTGAATACAATGTCTGTTAAATTATACGTATATAAAAGATACATGAACAGGCTATAGAGAGATACATGCAATACATATAGCATATCTACTGTTAATTTTAAATTGTTTCCATGTCAAGATTGAGGAACATTTCAAATGCTCTTTATGGACATGAATTTTTCCAGCAAACCTATCTAAACTTGTATTAATTCATCAGAAATAAGGCTACACTGACCATCTATTATTAAAAAGTCTTCCGTATGGCATCAAATTAACTACCACAATTTGGAAGGGCTTACACAGATTACCCACCCTGCACCTTTCTTCAGTAAAATAAGTGATTTGAGAAGCTGGTACCTGAATGTCAAGCTCAAGTAAAGTCCAACAGCATAGCGAGAATAAAGTATGAATAATATATGAAAAAACAATTCACTTTTATTTACTTCAGAAGTATAACACATGTGTTACACTGTTCTTTTATGCAGAGTTCTTATATTTGGGGAACATTTTAATAACAGATTACTTTTTAGCAGAGCCTACCTATGCCATAGCCTTCATACTGCTGTCTTTCACGTTCCATGGTCTGCCTGATTACGGTTTCCCTGGAACTGTGTTGTCTGGACTGTCTTCCTTTAATGCTGTTCTGCAGTTCAATCTGCTCCAACTCATCACGAAATCTCTGCAAATAACTAAAACACAATAAACTGTCATTTTAGGAACATTTTTTGAAAAAGTAATACTTTTCAACGATTTAGAAACAAATCATCTTGAATATTAAAGAATAAAGAATATATACAAAAACACTGATGTTAAACTAAATATAAGAGGCAAGGTTCTTCTTTATCTTAATGTCATCAACCCTCCAGATTTTAAAAAGCAATCCGACAACAAAAGAATAGCATAGCTTTCTTTAGCCAGGAAAAGATTTTTAAAAAGCAGAATGTATATATTCTCTCAAATTACTTTGTGCACGTTTCAAACTAAAGTTGCTTTTTAATTTCAGTTCATATTTAAAATAAACAAGTTTGTTAATTTATTAAATCCAGAAACATTTGAGACTAAAAGTGTCCTCAATAATTGCCTACAAATAGTATACAACAGGTGTATATTATTCCAGAAAAACAATTAGTTTAGAATCGTTAATTTAACCGTTTCTAATAATATGATAATTGACATATATGAAATGTTAAAATTACACTGCATGGATAAATACTAAAGATGGCAGATACTAACAGAAGTTCATAATGCACCACACAGAACAGGGTATTGTTTTGATTTTGAAAATCATACCAAGCAGGTAAAATAATGAACATCAACTCAACATTCTTGTTCCAAACACAGAAGACTTAGATCACTTGCTGTAAACTTACTTTTCTACTAATTCAGAAGCTTCTTTTTTTGTGTATTCCATTTTGTCAGGATCAAGGTGACATTGAAACCAAAGCAATTTTTCACCTAACAAAAAAAAAACCAAAAAAAAAACAGTGAAAAAAAGGAAAAAAAGGATCAAAGGAAAAGTTTAGTTCATTGTGATATTCAATATTTTTTAAAAATATGACAGGAATGTTAATTATTCCAATTCATTAATGAGTCCAATGCATTAAAAATCTATTTTTAGCTTCTGATCACAAATATAAAAAGAAAAAAAAACATTTAAACTATGAAAAAAATACCACATATATTTTTCATATATATGTATGAAAAAATCTATGATTTTTTGTTTAATGTAGGCACATTACATTAATGTTTAATGTAGGCACAAATTCACATGGGAGATTATACAGTTATATATTTCTACATGTACAATGAACATATCAAAACAGTAAGATATTTGTAAAATTGATAAAAATGTAAAGAAAACCAAAAATGTTTAATAATTTCCTCTTCCATCTTTGAAGTTATTATTTTCATGTTTGCTTGCTTCTAATGTTAATAAAAAGGTAAAACAACACTAAATTATTAATCCCATAAAATAACGAAGTCTACTACCATTGGAAATTTCCTTTCATATGATCATGGTTATATTGTCTAAAAACTGTTTCAATTTGGCCTTTGATATTACTGCCAAACAAAAGGTCATATATCATTTATTCGTTTTTCCAGGATATTTTATTAAGGACTAATCTAGATCTCACATCCCTACAACAATTACCAGGAAAGAGCATATGAACCATATTTTCTATGCAATTTAAGCATCAATTTATAGAATGGGCTGAGAGTAAAGAAATGAATTTAATTCTAGAAAAAAACACAATTGTATTCAGGGATAGTCAGGTAATTCAAATGCTTGGCATATACTTTTTTAGGATTAAAGACAACCCAAAAGAAATGGGACAATAGGAGTGCATGCAAACAGTATATACCACAGTTATATGTAAAACTTTTGCAATCTCCTAGTTCAATGTTTTCCAATGAATTTCTAAGTAAAGCAAAACTTCTACATGATACAAAATTAAACACATCTTTCTGCAAATATGAATTTGTAGAATTCTGAATTTAAAATTTAGATGCCATTTGTTTACAAATTCAAAATAAGAGTAAATATAGAAGATACAAAAGTTTTGACAGGAGTTCAATCAGGATTTTGCCCCAAAACAGCTTCAAAGCATTTGCCAGGACCAGTAAAGAATATTCCTCTTATTATTTTAGGATTTTCCCCCCCTCATTCTTCTTTTCAGAACTCTTGTAGCTGAATGCATTGAGATCAAGTTTTAATTTCAGGCCTGGGATTATGATGGTCATTATAAAACCCTCACATTTCTTGTCTGTAATTATTTTATGATTGATTTGAAGGCTTGCTTTATTTCAGTGCTTCAGCTTCAATTTCTTCACCATCAGTAGAGAATTAACTGAATACTGAGTGACAACAAAAATGTTGCTACAATTGCCTAAACACTGGGCAGATTTGCAAAACAGAATCCTGCTGAAATGTTTAGCTCATACTAGTCCACATGTTCAACTTTAACAAGGCTTTTTTTTTTAGATCAAATGTGGAAAAGTTATCCAGGTCACTCTTCTGGTTTGTTGTTTATCTATCTCCTTTAAATTATTAAGGTATCAGCCAGTTTCATTTGTATATCCAGTGCAACAACTTTTTCCACATGATTCTTTTAGCCTGTCATTTTTAAATCCACTTTTAAATCAATCTGTCTTGTCCAATAAAACTTGTTCCTCTTCCATAACTTCTTTTAAAAACAGTCTATCTATAATGCCAGACACTTATGAGACCATTGTTTTAAAATACCCTTCGTCACATCCAATGTTAAAGTACTTTTTTATAGTCTTTTATTAATAAATCAAATGTGTTCTTCTCATTTAATGTAATATTTAGTTCTTTCTGGTTCCCTTTAGTGTTTAGCTTTCAAAGTCACATCCTTTCATGTTTCTTTTTTTAAGAATTCAAACCAACAGTACTTCCCCGTGGAAAGGATTCTTTAATTAATTTTGAAAATCCTATTTCAAGTTCATCTGGACCTTCAATCCATTTGTAATTTTCCAAAATTGATGTTTTAATCCCCTTTTGCTGCATATGTCTTAAATTTATATTTAAAACTTCCTTTGCTAAGGATTGTATATTGCTGTAAGATGTGTAATTGCATTGGTCCCTAATGACTAGAAAGCAGTTAAAAAGCAGTTTCCAAAAGTGATTACATTGATGTTTGTTAAAATTTCTTTAGTTTTTCACATGCAATTTCAAAGATATATGCTTTATATTTAAAGATGAAAAGCTAATACTTAAGTTAAAGTTAAAAACTATTTAAAATTCTCGTTTAAAGTTAATGAATTATGCAAAACTTCCAAATGTTATAGCACACTAATGAAATCAGAACTGTATAAAAGAAACAGTATTCCAAAATTCCAAGTACTCGTAGCATAGGATACCTAATGTTAAACCGAGTACATAGTTGATATAAAAATTTTTAAAAAAACATATTAGCACTGGCTAGAACTTCTTCCAAGTAAATACTTAAAGATATGCAACAAAGATTAATTTTATAAAATCTGAAAATATAAATTACACTTACCCACAATGCTGAGCCGAAAGGCCTTTTCATTTTTCAATCTGCAAGAAGAAAAAAAATACCTACAATGTATTTATTTAATAACTTTATATTCTGTTGCAATCTCATGACATATTTAGTAGTTACAATAGCACAATCTAACTTTTAAAATATGTATAGCCAATTGAACGAAGTATGTAAATTGAAGAAACTATACAAGAATTATTTTTTAAAAAACTACCTTTCATTTACTATTTTGCTCTGAAAGAGAAGGAATCTGTTTAGCAAAGAAAATACTTAATTTACCAAGTGAATTCGTATCCCTAAACGGCAAGCAAGTGGTTTAGACATATTTACAATATATACTTTAACTAGCTGAATACCCGTGCTCCGCTACGAAACTATGTGATCGGGCTTGATAAATCAACACTTACAGCTTGAAAATTAATGAGTAGTTATGATTGGCCTCTCCTCTCCCCTTCTCTCCCTCAGCCATGCCCCACAGAAGCCTCCCCTATCCTATCCCATTCTCTCCAGTTATTTTCAGGTTGGGAGGGGGAGTAGAACGTCTAACTAATTAGCATCAGAATGTGTTAATAATAATATAAGACTGTGATGGCGAACCTATGGCACGCGGGCCACAGGTGGCACATGGAGCCATTTCTGCGGGCACATGAGCTGTCGCCCTAGATCAACTCCACTGCATGTATGCCTCCCGCAGACTAGCTGCTTTTCGGGTTTCTGCCGCGCATGCAAGAGACACATGCACATACCCATGCCGCACTGCCTCTCCCAGGAGTCTCCATGCAGCCCGTTTTGGATGCCAGGTAGGTACAGGGCTCATGCAGAGGTTCTGGGAGGTCGAAAAATGGCCTTACCGGAAGTCCGGAAATGGGCCATTTTCGGCCTCCGGAGGGACAGGGGAGGCTGTTTTCACTCTCCCGGAGGCTCCATAAAAGCCTACAGAGGCTTTAGGGAGGCCTTCCAGGCCCAAAATGGGGTATGGAGGGGGTGGTCGCGCGCACATGTGCAGGAGGTGGGGAGCGTGGGGAGGGGTCGCCCATGCCTGCGCAGGGAAGCAGGGGTTGCGCGCGCATGTGCAGTGGGCCAGGGTGTGTGTGGGGGACATTATATTATGGGTGTGGGCATGTGCATACGTGATATCGCACACGCAAGCACACTTTTGGCACCCGAGGGAAAAAAGGTTAGCCATCATTGATATAAGAAATACTAATGATCTGATGGTCAATTCGAAAAATCCTTTCTTAGTGAGCACCTAGAAGCCAAGAGGAACATATGTGCCAAATTTCAAGTTTGTAGGCTTTACAGTTCTGGAGATTTCTGATTCTGGCTGAGTGTTTTTCACATTTATATATAGATACATATCTGTTTAACATTAGCTATTCCCTATTGCACACAAAAGCTCTGAGATTACAATATCTGATATTAACACATCTGAAAAGCACCCCAAGCAATCAACTAACTCACATTTTACCATGTTATAAAGTGATTAAGATGAGACTTGCTGAAATATTGTTGAATTCCAGTTTATGAACCCTTTAAATACTCTATATTCCTATATAAATATAACTTAAGCATGATCTATTTTCCATATGTCCTAGATAAAGAGAACATAAATAAATAAGGTAAACATTATATTATATCTAGTTATAATGCTAATTGTATTACACTGGCATATTTCTATGACATTACTCCCAATACCTAATGAGCAAATGACTTATTAATTGTGCCTCAAAATTTAAGAGTTATATAGAATTAGACAACTGACAAGATCAGAAAGTTAGTAGATTAATGAACATGAGAACATTTTAGGAATACTGACCAGATTATTTTATTATGAAAATAAAACACATTCCTATCTGCTGTGTGAAGATACAGTGACTTGCTAAAAACCTCTTCTCATTAGAAATTCTCAGAAAAGGTGGGAAAAAAACTCCTGAATGTCTACAAGATCTCTTACTGAGATGAAACAGCACCAGGAACGAAGTGTGTTCTTATTATACCACTGAGGGTTTTTTTATGTTAAATGAACAGAAAGGACATGGTGACATAGCAAATGCTTTGGAAGAAAAGGAGAAAATCTGGAGCCCACTCTGCATTTATTTAAGATTAACTTCTACATATTGCCTCTAAATATATTGCACCAAAATCTCTGACAAATATAACCTATAGGACACTAATATCTCATGCTATCATAAACCAGAGGTTTAATACTAATACATTTTAACATATAATAGTGGCTATCACTTTTATCTCCAAAAGTAAAGGTAAAAGTTCCCCTTGAACATATGTGCTAGTCGTTCCCAATTCTAGAGGCGGTGCTCATCTCAGTTTCAAAACCGAAGAGCCAGCGCTGTCCGAAGGCGTCTCCGTGGTCATGTGGCCGGCATGACTAAACGCCAAAGGCACACAGAACGCTGTTACCTTCCCACCAAAGGTGATCCCTATTTTTCTACTTGCATTGTTTACGTGCTTTCGAACTGCTAAGTTGGCAGAAGCTGGGACAAGTAACGGGAACTCACTCTGTTACGTGACACTAGGGATTCGAACCACTGAACTGCTGACTTTTCAATCAACAAGCTCAGTGTCTTAACCAGAGCCACCGTGTCCCTTGGTTATTTCCAAACCACCACAGCAAAATGGTTTAAATCACCGGTAAAAAGATAATCTAAAAGTAGGTTTCAAAGTCAAGGTTTTATAATATTGTATTGCATTGTACTGTTAATACTAAGGATTATTTGCACAGAAATTGCATCAATATTATAAAGAATTCTATTTCAGTTGTAAATTCCTGGGCTGGGGGGTAACACACATGTTAACTTCTCCTTGTCACTGATCTTGATCAGGAATGCTGGAGAACGGCATTTCTATCAGTGACCTTGCTAACAGACTACAGTTTTAAAATTTTAGTAGCAGTTGAAAATCAATGATCTAGTTTCCACCAATTAATTGATCAGAGCAAGATCAGTTTTTGGCAGTTATTCAAGGCAATCCAGGGACATACGCGATGCAAGTTTTGGACATGTCACATGATCAAAATGAAAGAATTTTAGAAATAGATCATTTTTACTGTTTCCCCAAAAATAAGACTACCCTGAAAATAAGTCCTAGCCTGATTTTTAAGTGTGTGCCTAATATAAGGCCTACCCCAAAAATAAGTTCTAGTGATAGGGGTGTGGCCAGCACAGGAGGCAGCAAGCACATGCAAGCTGATGATGTCCAGCAGCAGCCACAGTGCAGGCAGTGCAGGTGAGTTGATTACCTGTCAAAGCAGCAGGCAGAGGCACAGGTGTTGGAAGTATGTGACCTGGATGCACCATGCAGGCCATGGGAAAGCCAAGAGTTGGACCAGAGTGGTGGGTGGCTGCAAGACGCTCATCTTTGCATGGCAGCAGAGGAAGCAGATGGAGGCAGAGGTGCAGGGGGAAAGGCAGACGATCTGGAGGCACTGTATGAGCTGCGGAAAAGCCAAGAGTTGGTGGGACAGAAAGGACGGGCAGATGGGGAAGGCTGGTCTTTGTGTCTCTTGGCTTGCCTGCAGCTTGCATAGGCCATCGGGATTGTCTGCCTTCCAGCCCATGCCTCTGACTGGGTCTTATTTTGGGGGAAACACGGTAGTAAGATCAATCATGCTCAATATCACTGCAAATGATGAAAGATCTTAGAACTGGACAGTAATGCATTGCTATCATTTGTGCTTATATGTTTATCTCATTTTTAATACATCTTTAAATAAGTTGCCAGATTAGTAAAATAAAGGTAAAAGTTTCCCCTGACAGTTGTTTCCCACTCCAGGGGGCAGTGCTCATCTCAATTTGTTAACCAAGGGAGCCAATGTTGTCCAAAGATACTTGCATGGTCAAGTGGCCAGCATGACATGGTCAAGTGGCCAAAGCATATGAAACAGGCTTACCTTCTTACCGAAGTGGTAGCTGTTTATCTACTTGCATTTGAATGCTTTCAAACTGATGGGCGGCAGCTGAGGCAGCTTTCTAGCTGATAAGCTTAGCATCTTTAACCGCTGAGCCATCAATATTTCTAAAGCAAGAATATTATCCCAGATACCACTCAACATTAGAAAATACGTTAAAACTTACTTTTCCTTTTTAACCTGTTTGTGTGCTTCTTTTGTAAGTTGAGCCGCTTTTCTGCTGTAAGGATGGATGGCTTTCTTCTCCTGTTCCCCTCCTTTTGCTTTGGCAGTTTTGGGCTGAAATAATGATTCAAAATAATAAAAGCATTTAATGGAACTACTTCAACTACCATCACCTGAAACATAATAAAAATAATTTTAACTTTCAAGCAACAGTCAACATCCACGATATATTCATAACACTTAGCTATAGAAGATTGTTATAGGGATCTTATTTATATATTTCTGTACTTCTTTTCAAAATAAAAGAGGCTTTCTAAAAAGAATTATAGAAATCAGTACTTTTCCTAAATTATTATCAGACTCTATACCCATAATCAACTGATGTATTCTTTTATTGTAAGCCCATAAAACTACCATCCGTTTTTTACAGCTTTTGTATGTCTTTCTCATTGGCAACTTAGAGGTGGCTTTAGGAAGCATTTTAGCTTTAATCACCAACTACAAAAAGAATGAAAGGTGAATGCATTCTAACCATAGAACTCAAAAAGAATACTTGAAGAAGTGATAAAAATGCACAGAAGGAAAAATAAAATAATCAAATATTTACAATATTTCCAATATATAATTTAGGCTGATGAAATTTCACGCGTAAAAAATCAGATTTTTTAATATCACTGTTTAATATTATGGTGGTGCGATGGTTCAGAAGCTAAGACACTGGGCTAAATAATCATATATACTATTTTTCCCCATGCCCTACTGCAAACACCCAGACAGTTCAGGTATACTCCTTTCTATAAAGCTGCCTTTTCCAATACAGATCAGCATTTGAGTGCTATAGACATCAGCAGAGAGTACATCCAGAAAATGACACCACTTACATATTTGTGTCAGATATAACCAATCATGACTTTGCATGATATCACCATATGCAGATTTTCACTAACATACTGATGTCACCATATGCACACTGTCATCAGCATATTGATGAAAGAATACCCCATAAACAGATGATGAGCTTGCACAGTAGTCTCATGTTATCATTAAATATCAAGGGATAAAGAAATGGCACTCCACAAAGGAAACAACTGCACGGGCTGACCTGAAATAGAATTTAAGCTGCAATCTCTAATATGTTTACTCTCAAATTAAGTAAATAATTAATGGCCAAGCGGTAAGATTGCATCTTGTTCGCCCCAAAACCCACAATGTTTGAAATACGTGAAAAACAAATAAGTTTCAATTCAAATGCATTTTAAAACTAAATAAGCTTCGGCAGAAAGTTTGTGGTTTCTTAAAACAGGGATCTCCAGCCTTGGCAACTTTACTTGTGGACTTCAACTCCCAGAATTCCTTAGCCAGCGCATGCGCTGGCTAAGGAATTCTGGGAGTTGAAGTCCACAAGTCGTAAAGTTGCCAAGGTTGGAGACCCCTGACTTAAAAGGCCATCCGTATCTGTTGGCGAGTCCACTGCAGTAAATGACCGCTTTTTTCAGCTCAACTCGAAAAAAATACCCCACCCACCCAACATTAAACAATCTAAGGCTATAAATTATGGAAAGCTTCTTGTCGGTTTTTCACCGAATCCCCCACGTGCACCCACTATAACTCACCATATTCACGAAGCGAAAAGCAGGCGCGACTCTTTAACGGGCAACCGGCATCCACGTGTTTTTCTGAACCCAGGCGAGTCCCACACTTTAACCCTCCCGGCTGGATCGACGGACACCCAGCTGCTCCGTTCCGTTCCAATAGGACCCCCCGCGTCTTTATTGGATCGAGTTTAGTAAATACGTTGGATTAATTCCTCTTCCTAAATCGGAGGGAGGCGTATAGAAATCACTTCTGTAAACCCTGCTAGATTAAAATAAATCTGAGGATCTAGCTGTGCGTCGCTCATTTCTTCCGCTGGAAAAAGGGGTAGAAATCGCGGATGTCTCCCGAGCATGTCTGTTTAGCAAATGAGCAAAATTACTCTTTAGGAAAAGACTCGATTGATGCGGCCATTGAAAGGAATGGCACGTAAATTCTATGTCTACGTTATATATTCATGTTGTTTATTTTTTTTATTTATTTTTTTCCAGATCTTGCAGCATAGAATAGAATAGAATAGAATAGAATTTTTATTGGCCAGGTGTGATTGGACACACAAGGAATTTGTCTTGGTGCATATGCTCTCAGTGTACATAAACGAAAAGATACATTCATCAAGAATTCTGAGGTACAACACTTACAACACTTCCATTGAGGACCTGTATACTGCACGAATCAAGAAGAGGGCCATGAAAATATTTGCAGATCCCTCGCATCCTGGACATAAACTGTTTCAACTCCTACCCTCAAAACGACGCTATAGAGCACTGCACACCAGAACAACTAGACACAAGAACAGTTTTTCCCCGAAGGCCATCACTCTGCTAAACAAATAATTCCCTCAACACTGTCAGACTATTTACTGAATCTGCACTACTATTAATCTTCTCATAGTTCCCATCACCAATCTCTTTCCACTTATGACTGTATGACTATAACTTGTTGCTGGCAATCCTTATGATTTATATTGATATATTGACCATCAATTGTGTTGTAAATGTTGTACCTTGATGAACGTATCTTTTCTTTTATGTACACTGAGAACATATGCACCAAGACAAATTCCTTGTGTGTCCAATCACACTTGGCCAATAAAATTCTATAAAATTCTATTCTAATGATAGTCATAGGGTACAAATAAGTAATCAGGAAACAATATCAATATAAATCATAAGGATACACACAACACAGTTACAGTCATTCAGTCATAAGTGGAAGGAGATGGGTGATGGGAACGATGAGAAGATTAATAATAGTGCAGATTTAGTAATAGTAATAGTAATAGACATATAATGAATGACAGCCATCCCATTGCCCTCAACAATAATTTGAACATTAAATTAAACTTAACATTAACTCACTTCTGATGTCACGTGTAGCGTTAACTCCTGTTTGTTTTAAGGGTACAGATTTATTGAAAGTAAAGGATAATAGAAAGGAACATATAGAACAATAGAAATTGAGCCCTCTATAACTCATGTATGCATGATAGCAGATTGTCTGATTTTTTCAACATAGACCACCCTGTCCTTGAATGGCTGCGTAATTCAACATTTGAATTACTATAAATCCATGTATTTGCCATACAATAAATAAATAAGCAGATTGAATAAATTACAGCATCTATGTTTAGAAGCAGAAATGGTGAAATTATAATAATAAAAATTAGGCTGGACAGTATTTTTCTTTTCAAAACTTGCTAGCTTTCTCTTTCAATTACTTTATATTATACATTATTTGTTATATATTATTTGTTAGATTTACTTTTCTTCACGAGGTTAAAGGGTATTACATGGGAATTTTTCTTCATTTTATCCCCAGAACAACCACCTTTTGAGGAAGGTTCAGCTGAGAGAGAATGAGTGTAAGTAGAATTGAACCTTAGACCTACTCAAGTACCTCAGTAATTACATCAAGACAACCGTTGGCTGTTTAGAGCAGGGCTCTCCAATCTTGGCAACTTTAAGACTTGTGGACTTCAACTCCCAGAATTCCTCAGCCAGCTTTGCTAAGCTTTGCTGGCTGAGGAATTCTGGGAGTTGAAGTCCACAAGTCTTAAAGTTGCCAAGGTTGGGGACCCCTGGTCTAGAGTAGACAGAAGGAAAGTGAATTCTGGCTACAATCCAACTTTAGATCATCAAGTTGTGTCATTTGCAGACATAGTGCTTAAGTCCCATCAGACCATGTTGTTGCTTATCCTAGAGAAGACAGCTATTATTTTTCCTGGCAGGATGGGACCAAATTCTGAAAGAGATCCAGCTTTGGATACACAAGCTGGTATATAGTGGTTCACTGTCAGAACTTTCAGTCTGTCTGAATAATCTGGCTGCCGGTTTTCAAAGCAAAATCTGAAACTAGTTCTGAAAGGGTTACAGTTTTGAATGGTCAGATCTCCTGGAAGATGGGTGGGGATGACTGAAAGTTTTGGCAGTCAAAGTGAAAGTTTGCAAACCCCATCTCTAGCCAATAAACTCCAAAAGAGAATGGGAGGCTAAATTCATTAGTGACTATGCAGAATATTTCCAATTATAGAATAGAATAGAATTTTTTTTTATTGGCCAAGTGTGATTGGACACACAAGGAATTTGTCTTGGTGCATATGTTCTCAGTGTACATAAAAGAAAAGATACGTTCATCAAGGTACAACATTTACAACACAATTGATGGTCAATATATCAATATAAATCATAAGGATTGCCAGCAAAAAGTTATAGTCATACAGTCATAAGTGGAAAGAGATTGGTGATGGGAACTATGAAACGATTAATAGTAGTGCAGATTCAGTAAATAGTCTGACAGTGTTGAGGGAATTATTTGTTTAGCAGAGTGATGGCCTTCGGGAAAAAACTGTTCTTGTGTCTAGTTGTTCTGGTGTGCAGTGCTCATCTCATCTCACATGTGCAGCACACACTTTCTACAGGGACCTGTAGAAAAGTGGACAGACTACTGGGGACAACTTTCAAGGGAGATGGCTACTTAAATGTTTCAAGGAAAGCTGCTATGCACACTTTGCAAACACCTCTTGCAAATGTTTTTACAATTGGAGGTATTAGAATATGTATAGTCTTCTCAGCCAAAAAAAATATGCTATAGCTATAAAATATGACTATCCTGATTGATGCTTCATTTAAAATCAAGAGTTTTGAAAAACACATTTTCTAAAGGGCATGATGGAAATGTAGAGAATGACGAATAGATTTTATGACTTCAACTGGAAATTGCTTTTGATTTAGTCATGATTACAATAAGTGTCATAGCAATCATGCAACTCTGGCTGAGTTATAGAAGAATACATTTGCAATATTTATTCTAAAATTCCTTAGACTAACTTCACTGCATGCCAGTAGAGATTCAGTTTTCTTCAGTTTCTTTTTAAAGCATGCTGGAATTAGAGCTAATGACAGCTGTATACCAAAGGCTCTTCTCTATAATGACATTGTGTCACTTTGTAATAAGCTGTGGTCCTCCAGATCTCACAAAGTCTTTTGATACTGGGATAGTACAGTAAGCTTTTTGAGTTATATTCAAATAAGATTTAACCTGTTCTGTCCCACCTTCCACGTCACGGAGAAACGCGAGTTTCACAGTCCTTTTATTGACACAGACCTGATTCTTCTGTAGGAAGCACAAGGCTTGGCAGCGACCGTGCAGAGGCCTGCCAAGTTCTCAAGTCTTAATCTCGGACAGAGATAAAAGCACTCGTGTCCCAGTCCCGTTGCCAAGCTGACAGGAAAGAAAGACCTTTAACTCCCGATCGACCGAGCTGCAACACACGCCGGGTAGTTTTTTTTGTCCGTCACGAAGCCCAACGGCAGCTCCACCCGCTTTTATCCCCTATGGGGTGTGGCTCCGTGACTCATCACTCTCTGAGCCTGCCACACCTTTTCCTCTGTTGCGCACACTTATCTTTACCTCGCTGCCTTGGGTTGATCCAGGATTGATCGGCAGCAGCTGGGACTTGGGGCGTTGCCAGGGAGGAGGAGGAGGGTCCAGGAGAGGGAGGCCTTGTCAGCTCCTCCTCCTGGCCTGCAGCTGGAACTTGAGGTGGTGCCAGCGTGGAGGGTCCTGGCGAGGGAAGCCGTGCTGGCTCCTCTCCCCCACTCTCCGAGTCACTCTCTTCCATGAGGGCAGGCTCGGGAGCCGGCTCGGGGGCCGGAGCCACAACACAACCATTCATTTCATGCCTTTCAAAATAGTTCCAGCTTTCAACAAAGCTCATCATCTAGTTCAGTGATGGCGAAGGAATGCCCAAACTGGAAGGTGTGTGCCCTCCTGTGTGCATGCATGTACCCAGAGCACCAGAAACCCAACAACCAGCTGGCCAGCGCACATGCGTGACTCAGAAACCTGACGACCAGCTGGCCAGCACACATGTACACCTCGGAAACCTGACAACTAACTGCCTGAGCTGGGGCGATGGCGCATGTGCCCACAGAGAGGGCTCTGCATGCTACCTCTGGCACGTGTGCCATAGGTTCTCCATCACGGATCTAGATATTTTTCTGCTTTTTGAATAGTCACTTCAATGAAGTTCCAGTGCTGCCAAGTAAAAAGCTCTTTTTCCTAAATATCAATAGATTCCAATAGATTGTTTTTTAAATGTATATCACATCTTAATAAATAGGTTATTTTCTTGAAGTTAGAGTTTAGAAATAAGTTATAGTGATAGAGAAGCAGTGGTGGGATTCAGCCAGTTCGCACCACTTCGGGAGAACCGGTTGTTAACTTTCTGAGCAGTTTGGCAAACTGGTTGTTGGATGAAATCATTAGGGCAGAGAACCGGTTGTTAAATTACTTGAATCTCACCACTGTAGAGAAGTATGTTTTAGAAAAAGGAATCAAACCTTTTGGTAACTACAAATTGCCAAACTGCAATTACTTTTTTTAAATTGCTTCTTTATTTGCTTGTTGGTGTTCCTAACTATATTTGAGCATAGTTAGTTGTACTTCTGTCTCTTATCTTCAGCGTAACCAGTGAGTGTTCTGATTTTATGCTACTTTAAAGAAAGCCAACGGCTTTCAGTAGGAAAAATCCTTAAAAGCTAGTGTGTGTGTATATACACAATGCCTGTGTGTGCATACATTGGATAAGATGATATGGTATAAATATTCCAGCATCTCTGCATATCAATGTGTACATTTCATAATTTAAATAATAAATAAATAAAATAATTAATTCATGAGGATTTACGGTTAGTGGATTATTAGGTTTTGTATGTTGTATCATGCCATTGCTATATAATCACATTTCTATTCGTATTGTTTTGCTTTCTACTTGATCAGACTCCTGGCATAATAATAAGGCAAAACTGCAGCTCCTGCAACATAGCCCTTAAAAAGCATACAAATGTGAGTAGATGAATAGGTGGGAAGATTACTGGATTCCCTAATTTCATGCTGGCCACATGATGATGGAAACGTCTCTCAGACAACACAGACTCCCTTGGCTGAGATATGAGCACTTTTCCCTTGAGTTGGTCATTACTGAATAGGCCCCTGATGGCGAACCTATGGCACGTGTGCCCAAAGTGGCACAGGGAGCCATGTCATCTGGCACATGTGGCATCACCTGTTCCACTTTTGGGTTTCTGGCATGCATGTGCACACAATGATCAACTGGCCTTTGTACATGCAGCAGTGCTTGAAACCAGAAGAGCTGGTCTGTGAGCTGGGAATGGGGCTTCCTCGAACTTCAGAATTGGGAATGTCCAGAAAGAAGGATGACCAATGGGAATTCTCCCTTCTGCAACATCATTAGTTTCCGGGCAGAGACTCCCTTGACTTCACCCAGTGGAGGAGAAAGTTCCATGCAGAGAAGGCCAAGTTGATTATTCAGGCCAAGATCCGCCCTCCCACTTTCTCTGCTTCTCTCTCTCTGCAGAACTGTTTCTCCTCCTTCAGGTGAAGTCTGAAAGGACTCTGCCTGGAGACCGATGACGCTCAAGCAGGGAGAATTCTCATTGCTGTCCCTCGTTCTGGCCCCTCCCATCTCAAAAGTCCGACATAAACACTTCCTCCCCCCAATGTAGAACTGTGGATTCCTCCTTTGGGGCTGGAAGCATCTACCTGGACACACATGCGCATGAGCATATTCGCCCTGAGTATGCGGGCCACCAGCTGATCGCCGGGGGCGCATGTGTGGCAGTAACCAGAAGACTTGCTAGTCAGCGCACATGCACACACCGGAAACCAGAAGTACCTTATCCGGCACATGCATGCCCCCTGAGCAGCTCCTCTTCCTAGTTGCAGCCCTGATGAGCATGCTGTCAGGCCTGGAAACCATACTAGACTTTAGGGTTCCAGACGCTGCCACATTTTTCCCCTGAGGGGAAGAAGGGGGGCTGAGGGGTATGTTACCATTCTTCAAGCGGTCAAAGTCGGATGGTATTCACATCTGCAGGAAGAGTGCCAAGAAGATATTCGAATGAACTGGGAGAATGTGGGACCATGTGACCATCAAAGGGGTCAGTGGGGTGGGACTCTTGGGGTTTGTATAACTGGGAAAAGAATCCGGAAATTCAGTTTTGGAATTTCACTCATCGTGTGCCAGTATCCTCATGCTAGTAAAGAACTCTGAAAAACAATGGCTTCTGAGTTTTTTTTATGCAGAAGATGTTTTTGTGGAACCTTGACATTATTCCAAAACTAAATTTCCGGATTCTTTTCCCAGTTATACAAACCCCAAGAGTCCCACCCCCCTGACCCCTTTGATGGTCACATGGTCCCACGTTCTCCCAGTTCATTCGAATATCTTCTTGCCTTGACACATGCACACACTCAAAGTGCTCCCTTTTTAGCACTTGGTGCCACACGTGTGCGTCCGTGCACTCCCTTTTCTGTACTCAGTGCCAAAAAGGTTCGCCATCACTGGGATAGGGGAAACCTTTCAACCTTTAGCTAGCACTGGAATGGCGCACTTTATATTTCATTATGTGCTGATTTTAGTACTGTTTGGATAATATGGGTAGCTACTCTCTACATTGTTTTGATTCTGTTACAAATCACACTATGTATGTATGTATGTATGTATGTATGTATGTATGTATGTATACATGTATTGGGGTGAAATACTCCTGGATCAGACTGAATCGCGCAATCCAGTAGCGATCGTGTCCAGTAGTTCGGTGATCTGGTAGCGATGGCGGAGCAAAGCTCCACTCGCCCGTCCAGGTGTCATTACTTTCCTGGTTTTAACCAGGAAGTAATGTGTTTTTTACCTTTTGCATATGCACAGGTTTTGCGCATGCCCAGAAGGTTTTGTGCATGCACAGGTCTGCGCACGCATGTGACTTCCGAACTGGTAAGGAAGGTAAGTAGCTTTCACCTCTGGTATGTATGTATAAAATTTCCTTCTTACCTTTATGGATGATCTGTGTCTTCCTCAATTTAGGGTCCTCTACGTGAGGCCTGAGAAGTTCTACACAGAGGCTTCTACACAGGATCTTAATGTCTTCCAGCACTGCACTCTTTGGACAGAGAGCTCTGATGGGCTATGTTCCTAGGATATGTTGGAGCCACTCTCCCAGCTTAGGAATTGCAGCCTTAATTGCTCCTATTGGACCATTTTTTATTCTCTCGAGGTTATGGTGAATATTTTCACACACACACACACACACACACACACACGAAAGAAAAAAACAAATGTGGTTTAGTAAATTGGGTGTCCAAACAGAATTTTGAAGGAAACAAATTCATTGAGTCAAATACTGTAGATCGGGGGGCCCCAACCGCCGGGTGGCAGGCAAGCGTTCAACGCTTTATTTGTGCATGCACAAGATTAGGTTGTGCATGTGAAGCCACTACCCCCCCCCCGCCACCGTTGCCATTGCTGGTCCAAAAATGTTGGAGACCACTGATGTAGATTACTTAAATCAAATCTGTAAAATTATATAGAAAATTTAATATCCTCTTGGATGCTTTGTACACTTCTAGTCAATAACGTTCACCCAATGGATTGAGGGGAATTGTTATGCAATCTTTGTGCAATTTCATGGAGAATAGTCATGAAAATAGTGTTACTGCAGGATCTGACAAGGCAATTCAAAACCTTTCAGTCTTAAAAGCTGATTCCTCTATAGGGTGCAATCCAACCAAGTATTTTTAATTCCCATTAGAAATGGGAATTAAAATGGAAATGGAAGAGAAGTTTAGATGTGATTAGCTCCCACTAAACTTAAAGATTGTTAAAATGTTTAATTTTGACCAAATCATACCAACGGGTCCTTAATGTTTGTCCTGAAGTCAGGATTTGCATGAAGTCCAAATGTTTTGAATATGACAAAAAATGGTCCAACACTTGTACACTAATGTAATTATTCTAAAAAGAACTCAAATGTAATTACATAGATTAAATGCTAAGTAGGTTCATCCATAATTAAAAGTCATAATGTGTTCTATTTGACTTTTATTTAACTTGTGTGTGAAGCCAGATACTGACATTAATAAAGATTGGTTATGGTAGCATATATAAAACCAGCCATTGTATATTTCTTGGCATAAGATAACTTGGTACAGGGCAACATTTATCAGGAAAAAGCAGAGAAAGATAAAAGCCAACGTATGTCTTCATTATGTTTTTATAAGCAGTTTATTGGAAAATAGCTTCTGAGAGCAAATGCTTTGGAAAGAAAGAACAAATGTAGTTTAGTCACAAAACATTTATCTTTAGAAGATATGGAAATAAATGAAGATATATAAGAATAAAACTATTGTAAGACTAATCTCAAAAAAGCTAAGCAGGGTAAAGTTGACTGGGAGACCACTAGGAAATCCCATGTTTAGAGACTGGATTGAGAATTTGAAGAAAAACACCTGACAAGATGGCTATGTCACCCAACTTCCACAAAATTGCTAATAACATAGTAAGGATGTGTCTATTGATTGATTTCAATTAACAAGGGAGAATTTACATTTATCATACTTTGAATACCATGAATTTGCTGAAAGCCTGCCAGGCACAAAGAATCATGGTCATTTGTAAGGTTGCAGCATAAAAAAATTTATTCAAGCCTATTCACAAGAATCTGGACAACAAAGGTTCAGCCCTAAATTGGTTCCAGATAAGGATCAATAGGATTCAGGAGAGGTTGGACTTGTAGTACATGTGGGAGCACTTTTTTAGAATGATTCTAAACTGATGATGCACTTAACTCTGCCCCTTCTACAAAGCCTGGTTAAAGTACAATTAACAATAGAATAGAATAGAATTTTTATTGGCCAAGTGTGATTGGACACACAAGGAATTTGTCTTGGTGCATATGCTCTCAGTGTACATAAAAGAAAAGATACCTTCATCAAGGTAAAATACTTACAACACTTAATGATGGTCATAGAGTACAAATTTAACACTTAATAATACAACACTTAATGATAGTCATAGGCTACAATTAAGCGTTTAATTTAATGCTTAATTGTAAAATTTAACATTATAATTTAATGGCATAGTCTGACATGCTGATGCCTGGAACTCATTTGCCAAACGGCAGAGGTCAGAGAAAATATCTGCAGAAATTGACAATATGACACTAGCAAAATTGGTTGCAAACCATTATTTTAAGTTCAAGGGGGTTTAGCAGTTAAAGACATTGAGCTTGTCAGTTGGAAAGCTGAGAGCCCAGGTTTGAACACAAGTGCCGTGCAATGGAGTGAGCGCTCATTACTTACCCCAACTCCTGCAGAACAATAAACCAGTTGTGGGTATTCCAACACTGGAGGTTTTTAAGAAGAAATTGGACAACCATTTGCCTGAAATGATATAGAGCAGGAGTCTCCAACCTTGGTCCCTTTAAGACTTGTGGACTTCAACTCCCAGAGTCCCTCAGCCGGCTGGCTGAGGAACTCTGGGAGTTGAAGTCCACAATTCTTAAAGGGACCAAGGTTGGAGAACCCTGATATAGAGTCTCCTGCTTGAGCAGTGGGTTGGTCTAGAAGACCTCCAATTCCTTTCCAACTCTGTTATTCTATTGCTGTACAACACTGTTTGACCCAGCATCCTGGCAATCATCTGATGACAATGGATCTCATCAATTAAGAATTTACTAATGCGGAAAGACAGTATCTACCGGATCTGATGTATCCATGCCGGTCCTATTCTTTCTTGTTAACTCGAGCACACTTCCTCTTCCCAGTGATTTGAGAATCTGGGGAACATTTCTTGAACATTGTCATGTTGACTGAAGTAGCCTTTTAAACACAACAGTCCTCCACATCTTACGCTTTTTTATTTGATAATAAAAAAAATAGTTATACCACTAAAATGATAAAAAAAAACCCAAGACCTATTGATAAAACTCTGTTTTAAAAAAGGGTTTTCACATTCTTGATGTGGTGAATAGATCACTCAGTAGGCTGAAGAATACATTTTGTACTGTTTCTATTCTTCCTCTTGATACTTAAACTGGAACATGGGCAATTAACATTGTTAAATAGTGTCTATTCAAGCCTTGTGTTCTGACAACTATTGTTCAAAATCCCCTAATATTTTTTAGGCAGGAACTCTCTATCATTTACTCAAACAATGCTCCAAGACATAAAATAATGTGTAAGAGGGTCATATTAAAATATTTGGTTCCAGTCTCCCTCCCATCTTATAATTAGATCAGTAGGTTCTTTCTCCACTACTTTATTTATCTTCTCTCATTTTTTTATCGCACCTTTTTCTAATGTTTTTTTCCCTTGCTTCTAATATGATGGGTAGAAATGAAATGTTCTTTTTCATCAAAGCCTGTAAACTTGAAGCCTGACACATTCCGTGCTAAATGCATCTTTATGCAGGAGATAGCTTGCCCAAAAGTAAATGATACACGGATAATTAAATGAATGTTGACTAGAATCCATCATCAATATTAGACGGGTCTCTGGTGGCTCAACAGACTAATGCAGTCTGTTATTAACAGCAGCTGCTTGCAATTATTGCAGGTTCAAGTCCCACCAGGCCCAAGGTTGACTCAGCCTTCCATCCTTTATAAGGTAGGTAAAATGAGGACCCAGATTGTTGGGGGCAATAAGTTGACTTTGTATATAATATACAAATGGATGAAGACTATTGCTTGACATAGTGTAAGCCGCCCTGAGTCTTCAGAGAAGGGTGGGATATAAATGCAAATAAAAAAAAGTACAAGATTCCAAGAATAGGCAGACATGAAAATATGGGCATCTATGTAGTTATTTCACCAATACTTCATAATCATTCATGTAGAAAGTATATCATGTTTTCACTTCCTTCCTCTAACAAGCCTCCATAATTATGGATCTCTTTTTATTATTAAACATTTACATAATAAGAAAAGATCTTGGTGTTCTCTGAGCTTGTTGTCTTGCAGTTGTCTTGTTGTCTTGCAGTTGTTTCATTATCAAACTAGATTAACACCATGAATGCTGGTTAAAGGAAGTGGGGTTTGCTTTCATTTTATACACTAGGGCTAACAGCATTGGTGGGAATAGTCTTGATGGTTCCTTGATTAGGATATTTTTTACTGTTTGTCTGAGTTTGTAGTTCCTTGTTAATCTTGGTGTTTATCTCTGCTCATCTGTGTTGCTGGTGAGGAAGTTAAGTCTGTCAATGTGCTGTGAAATTAAGGCAATTTCATCATGTTCATGAATGCGCTCTGCTAGTCTTCTGCCTGCTCTTCTGCCTAACATAACTTGTTAGTAATGACATCAGCAGTAGAATTAAAAAGCTTATTTTAAGAAAAATGTGTCCTATTACTCAAATATATATCTTCTATCTATTAAATGTTATGCTATGGTGTTTTGATTGAAGCAAGTCTTGCAACCATTTCTTTATTTATCAAATTTTTCTATTGTCCATCTCACTTAAGTGAGTCTGGGTGTTTTGCAAATACAGATATGAAAATCGACATAGTTAAAAACAATATTTCATAGGACAGGGGTAACAACAGAGAAGGTTCACTAGACCCTGCCAACTGAAGTTATTTAGCCAATGGGGTCCATATTTTCCCTACTTGACTTGGTGGGATCAACCTGGTTCCATACCATGAAGAGGTTTAAAGGTCATAACCAATACCTTAGCTGAACCCAGAAGCAGACCACTGTGTTCCTCTGGCAGAAATATTGCATCCCTGGGAACACCCAAAACTGGTGACATTGCTGTATTCTTTACTAGTTGTAGCTTCCAGATACTCTGGAATGGTAAACCCATGTAGAACACATTGCTGTTGCCCATACAGGAGATGACCAGGGCATGAGTAACAAAATGAAGGACTTCTTGATCTAGGAAGAGTACTGGCAAAACCCTCCTAGACATGACTTCATGCCAGAGGTGGGTTACAACAGGTTCTGACCAATTCTGGAGAACCGGTAGCAGAAATTGAGTAGTTCGGAGAACTGGTAGTAAAAATTGTGACTGGCCCCACCCCCATCTATTCTCTGCCTCCGGAGTCCCAGCTGATCGGGAAGAAATGAGAATTTTGCAGTAACCTTCCCTTGGATTGGGGAGGGAATGGAGCGCTCCATGGCTTAGGACCTGGGTACTTACGGGACCGCCTGCTGTTACCACACGCCTCCCACAGACCCATACGCTGCCATAGAGAGGGACTTCTCAGGGTGCCGTCCGCCAAACAATGTCGGCTGGCGGCCCCCAGGGGAAGGGCCTTCTCTGTGGGGGCTCCCACACTCTGGAACGAGCTTCCCCCGGGTTTACGCCAAATACCTGACCTTCGGACATTTCGTTGCGAACTCAAGACCCATCTTTTTATCTGCGCGGGGCTGGCTTAAATTGGGACTTTAATGTTAAATTTATTAATTTTAAACGGGGTCTTAGCATGGTAAATTTTAATCACTGGACTAATTTAAATAAGTTTTTTAAATCGTATTTTAAACTTGTATATTGTATTGTCGGTTTTATTATGCCTGTACACCGCCCTGAGTCCTTCGGGAGAAGGGCGGTATAAAAATCAAATAAAATAAATAAAAAATAAAATAAATAAATTTTACAGTATCCTTCCCCTGCCACGCCCACCAAGCCACACCCAGAGAAACGGTAGTAAAAATTTTTGAAACCCACCACTGCTTCACACTTTATTAATAGCAGGGTCTGGGTAGTCTTAAATGGTGATTCTCTGTAAACTCAATAAAAGCAGAATAATATTGACATTTCACTACTCTTAACACTGTGAAGTAAGCCTTAATAGCTGCTCTAATTCAGGGGTCCCCAATCCTTGGGCCATGGCCCACTACCAGGCTGTGAGCCATTCCAAACCGGGCCAGGGAAGTGGTGGGTGAGCATGCATGCACACATATCCCCATTTGCACGAGCAACGAGCAAGCGCACGCACAGGAAGTTCCATTTGCATGAGTGATGCACACATGTGCCTGCCTTTGCATAAATGCAGTTGTGCACATGCAGTTGCCCGCCGCTCACACAGAACATCTGTCATTGTCCCCTAGTCTACAAAGGCAGAAAGGTTGAGGAACGCTACTCTAACTTATCATCAATTGGATTTATCCCTCCTCTTCCTCTACCTATCTTTTAAAAGTCTCCTTTTAGCTTCCTCAACCCTTCCATAACCTGCAAAGAATGCTGGTAATGATGGGCCAAGAGAGGTTATAATGGCATGATGCTGTCTGAGGACCAAGAAAAACAGCCAAGGCCTAAGCAGAACTTCTGGTAAAAACCCCAGTTCCCTCTGGAATCCCAATGGTCCATGAGTCATCGGGGTAGACTGAGTAAATAAGTCCTACCTCCCTGCAGAGGGTGGTAACTTAAAATAATGTCAAAGTCACCAAGGTGAGATCTGACTATAGCATCAGGAACAGAAATAGTTCTCACTGAGGCCAAATTGCCTTTGCTCTGATAAGGAAAACCATGCCTGGTGTGTATGACTACTATTTCGAGTTGGACCATGAATGTTAAACTTGAACTAAAAGAAAAAGTATGACTAAGTACTAAGCTAGGTGAGACAAAAATATAGCGTTATTCATGTTTTTAAATTTTGGAAAGAATAAAGAAGCATAACGGATGCCTTTAGCTTTGCATTATTTATTTAAAAAGTAATGGGCACTGAATTTAAGGGTACTACTTAATCCCATATAGATATGCATAGGATTGCAGCTGTAAAGTAAACTCATGAAAGATCTAAGGGGAAATAATGATGTATGACCTGAGACAGAAAAATGTCTAACACCAAATAAATTATATATTTAAAAACAGAATCCCAATGGCTTGGTGCTGTTGTAGAATAGGGTGGGGTAGAAATACCATAGCAAACAGATTAAATATAATATATTTTAAAATGTGAGTCACTCTACATTTTTAAACTTTGGCCGTTCTTTTTTCAAGGGTTCTAATTCTTTTGTTCAGAAAGTGTATTTTAATTTAGGGGCCAAATTTAATAAGTTTTTTTAGCATTGTTTTTATTTGTATTGTATCTATGGATTGTTGATTTTATCTGGCTGTGCACCGCCCTGAGTCCTTCGGGAGAAGGGCAGTATAAAAATTAAATTATTATTATTATTATTATTATTATTATTATTATTATTATTATTATTATTATTATTATTATTATTATTATATATATATATATATATATATGAGGTGTAAAAATGACTTACTGGGATAAAGAAATGTTTTCTTCTTCTTGCATACTGTTAGAACTTGAGTCATCCAGTGAAATGGAAGCTTTCTTTATGTAATAGGATAGGATAGGATAGGATAGGATAGGATAGGATAGGATAGAACTAAATTCTATATTGGCCAAATGTGATTGGACACACAAGGAATTTGTCTTTGGTGCATATGCTCTCAGTGTACATGA